>NC_046989.1:16038592-16208592 GCF_009769545.1 Cyclopterus lumpus
AGCCTCTTCCGCAGCTCCCAAAATCCTGTCACAATGATAAGCCTGATCACAGAGCAGGCCTATATCCATGGTGACATCTGTGGCACACACACACACACACACACACACACACCATTAGTGCTGCTCTATTTCAGCTCAGGCCTACATGCTCACGTGAATGCTTGCAGAGCCGCTCCAGAATCAGCTTTAATAAATAGGCTGGCATTTAAGTCATGTTGTATAATGACTATATATATATATATATATATATATATATATATATATATATATATATATATATATATGATACACTGTATGTTTAAATCAGCGTATGATTGCTGGATAAATTACATTTTGCCAATCTAGGATGAACCAGAAGACAGGGTATCTTCACGTCACCTTGCACACGGAGCTGACTGAGATGCTGAGTCAGGCTCCTGCGTCACAGTCAACTTACTGCACTTCTTTCTTAACTTGCTGTCCTTCCACTGTGCACTAGAAGCATAACAAAGAAGCATATATACGGGAGGCGTTTAGGCACAGTATTGCGTGTGGTTCACCTGTGTTTTGGCAGCGCTCAGAGCCCAATACACAATCACAGTAGCTACTGTGAAGAAAGAAAGAAAAACAGATTTGAATTGTAAAACAAACGCTTTGAAACAAGCTCCAAAGTGTGCGGTGAGGAAATACGACACTGTACACAATTCATTATATCTTTCCATAGACAGCAGTTGTGTGCCACAATATTAGCTCTGAATATTGTATATTGCATCTTTAAGTAACCAAAGGTTCAGAAGCCCTGCCCGAAACCACGAGGATGCACGTAATGATCGCTCAATCATCAATCTGTCTGCAAATGTTTCCGAAGAATAAATCAATTATTTTGTCTGTAAATTGCCAGGAAATGGTAAAAAAAAAAAATCCCCGATTAACATTGACATGGGTCACTATGACATAGAGTGATTAAATTAATCTGTGCGTCACAGCAATTCTTTTGAATTTTTCAGTTTTGTCAAATTGTAATATTTGTTTGCTTTGAAAAGGACATATATATATATATATATATATATATATATATATATATATATAGGCTGCTCTGTGGGGCTCTACCAAATGCTAACGCTAGCATGATAACATTCTCACAATGGCCGTTAGTTTGGGGCATTCCCACCTCTGTTACTCGTTTCTCTCTTCCTACATGCTGGAAATTAAAAGGCCAAGACACCAGACCTGGGCCTCCCGATGGCCCCCCCCGCCTCCTCCCCTCCAGGGCTCCCCCTTTTCCTCCCCCCTGGAGCGCCAGACCTGACAGTGATGAATGAAACACAGCAGCTAATGTCTGGCTAGTGGATATTGAACACACACACACACACACACACACACACATACACACACACACACACACACACACACACACAGCCTTAACTGCACTGCAATTAAATCTACAAAGTACACCCCCCCCTCCTCCTCCTCCCGTGTCTCTCTCTGATTGCCTGGTTTCTTCTGCTTCTCCTTCTTCCCCCTTTATCAGCCTTCCTTTTCACGTCTCCCTCCTCCACCCATCTCTCCTTCTCCACTTCTTTCTTCCCGCTACAGCATTACCTCCCGCCCTCTCTCTATGCGAGCCTCTCAATCAGCTACTCCGATTGCCATCATCGTTTTTATTACTGCCCATCATCACGACCATCAGTGTTGATCCTCATTGTGCTGCCACTGACAGCCTCGAGGAAGACGTGTCCTCACTTCGGGATATATATAAAAAAGAAAAAAGGGTTTTATGTTGGAAAAATAAACTGCTTTCGTGGGCTTCAATGGGCTTTGGACACAATGGCCAAGCCTGTTGTTAAGGAGCTGCTTCCACTTGTGTGAAATGAGGTGGAAACAATAAATGCGAGCCTTTTAAAATGATGAAAGCACGTGCTGGACTTAGATGGTCGAGGGCAGAGCTTCCTCCAGGAAGTTGTGTCTGCATTGCAGACGTTAAAATGCGAGTTTATGTCCGCATGTTCTCTCTCTACTTGGGTCCATTTGGATCTGGTCTGTGGAGATGGGGACTGACTGCCCTCGGGTCTCCTTTCTGAAAATCAATTACAACGTCTAGGATCTCCACAGGTCCCTTTTAGGTCTGGTCCCAAACTTTTGCTCCCTAAAGACCCTCGACCCTCAAACCGACTTTATAACCGTGCTTGTCAAGAGGTCCTGCTGCTGCCCTGATTCTTATAGCAACCTTATCTGCTGATGAAATCAATGATGAGGGCTTTCTGTTTATATATCTTCTGGATTATTTTTAAAACATCTTTTGAGTCAGATCCCGAAGCATCTAGTAAGTAAAAGAGCCTCTCAATAACAGTGAAAGGTGCATGATTTTATTTCAGAATAAATCATTTCCAAGAAGTTTCCTGGAAAGAAAGAGATCATATTGTCTTTAAAAAAACACTACGAACCAACTTAATTTGTGTTGATGAGCGCAATCCAGAGGAAATCAATCAAACTGGCGTTGATTTGTTTTTAAAACGTTTTCAGAAATCACGTTTTTTGGGGTTTTCTTAATGTGCACTGGTGTTGGTTTATTCATTTTAAGAATGGCTTTGATCCAGTTAAACAAACTCTTAATTTATTGAATATACTTTATTTATTGGAAACGTTATCGTTATCGTACGGAATTTCTTTGCAGGAAACCTGGGAAGTGATTTAATAAAAGTTGTACCACAGATCCCCGTTTCCCCGAAGGACCGATGTCGGAGGATGTGAAGATGAGGTAGTGCGAAACCCCCGATAGAAGGTCTCTATTGTTCCGGTCACGAGTGTGCATGCCGCTAAAACAACATTGAATCATCTCCAGCAAACCTTCTCCACCTTTTGTGCTTCCTGTTTTGTTCTCTTTTCGGCCATCGTCTCGAAACCTTTGAAACACTTGATTGACAGGTGTGTCTGCTAGAGTGGTGGTCGGGGTAAGTGCGTGTGTGTGTGTGTGTGTGTGTGTGTGTGTGTGTGTGTGTGTGTGTGTGTGTGTCTGTGATCGATCAGAGCCATTAGCAGTGAGGCAGTGTGTGTGTGTGTGTGCGTGTAATGCACTTAGGTGGGCTGACTGGACCCTTTCAGACGTGGAAACTGTAATACTGCTGTGTACATCTACAGTGTTCGCTCAAGTAATGGCTTTTTGCACTCGCACATATAATCGTCTGTATGTCTGGACAACGTCGACGTAGACTCAAAACGCTACGGAGATATTCGGCATTTGGCACATGGGTTTAGTTATATCTAATAAGTAATGGGAGAGGTTGTTTATTGCAGCATGTATGTATACAAGCTTTTATTAACTCCGATACGCATTTATGATACAGCATATGAGGGCTGCTCTTCATCATGCTGTGTACATTAGTATCTTGTAGTTACCTGTGTGGAGCACAAGTTATTGTTGCCATGTTCAGCAAAAGCGCAAGAAATACTCTGATCTTTAACTTCAATTAAAGTAGTAATACCGCCGTGTAAAAGTACCGACAACTAAAAAAACACCCATCATGCCGAATTGTTCATTTCAGAATTATTCACGATGCATTCATGTGTTCATCACTTTGTTGTTGCAACTGGTCGAGCTAATGTTTGTATTTTCATATACTACTAATTCAATTCAGTTTATTTTGTATAGCCCAAAATCACAAATTAGCCTCAGAGGGCTTTACAATCTGTACACATACGACATCCCTGTCCCAGGACCTCACATCGGATCAGGAAAACGCCCCAAAAAAAACCCTTTAAACTCAGCATTATCTTGTGTTCTTGCTGGTTGAATCCGAAAAATCAACATTGATGTTGCACAGTTCAACTCGTCCTCCATCTCGTTTCTCTTTCCCCTCCATCTTTTCTTCTCCGCCTCTCTCCCTCTTTCTGACGATCTAATAGGTCTCCCTCATCATCCGTTATGTTGCTCGCGTTCTCCCCCCTTAAACGCCCGTCATTATGCCCTTCAAGGTTATCGGGCCACCTGCTGATGGAGACACACACACAGAAACGCACTTGCGTTCGCTGCTTTCCCTTCTGCGTTGTCGTGGTAACTGCCGTGACAACGGTAAGATGGATTGAGGAGCGGCTGAACCTGATAACGCTGCTCAGTCGCTTCACGTGTTCATGAGACGTGATGAACGGACCGATGCGGCTTCACCTGGATTCACCTGGTTTCCTGTGTGTCCAGATGAGGACACCAGGTGAACATTACACCCGTAAGTGATGGGTGGAAGTATTTGGATCCTTTACTGAAGTAAAAGTACGAGTACCACACTGTAAAAACACTCAACGGCGAAAGATTTCTCAAAGACTGTGATACTATCATACCGTATATTATAACATTAGAGTATTATCACTCGTGCATTAATATAAAACCAGGTTCCCTTGTTTGTAGTTGGTTGAGATGAAGATCATTTAAAACTATTAACTAACGATTCTTTTTGTAATCTGCTGATTATTTTTTCAATTAAATTGATTTCTTGGTTTGTAAAAATTCAGAAAATAGGAAGAAACATTGTCCAAATTACCCAGAAACACAAGTGGATGCTTCACAATGTTTGTTTTGTCCACCAACACTAACGCTGGCACTCAATAGGGACAAGTTGCGCTTCTAACGTTACCTGAAGGCCACCGTAAGTCTCCAAGCATGGAAAAAGAGGAGTGAGCGGAGGGGTGTATTCAGTTGGACCTCGCCACTCCGACACAATGGTCCTTGAAGGGTTGAACAGACAATGGAGGAAAGATTGTCCAAAGGGACGTCTTTCAATTGCTTATTTTGTCTGAGCGGTAAAAACTCACAGTCGTTCAATTAACATTAATATGTATCAAGGGGGAAAAAGGTAGAAAATGCTGTAACAAGCAAATGTTTGGTATTTCTTACTAAATACGTTCTCAAAATGATAAAGGTCAATTGTTTTTCCATTTCACCACTGGACCAATGATTGTGCAACGTAGTCCACTTTTACTGCAGTTTCTGAGGTGCAAAAGCAAAACAAAGAACCGAGAATGTCCAATTGAAAACATTATTATAGTGTTATTATAATAAAAATATATAAAATATTATAGTTATTTTATCTCTCGGCAAAAGCAAAGTGAGCTAACTGTTAGTTACTAAAGCTAGAGATGTCCATATGGAGGGAATCCAAACAGCTTTTTTTTGGCTTCAACTCACAGAAACAACCTTACGTTTGCTTTAAATAAACGTAATATCTTTAAATCACATTCTTACTAGCATAATGTCAATATATATTTATGTCAAAAATTCCACAATCCACAACCGAAAGCTGCAATGATAATGATTTACACCCAAGTACAAGTATACCTGCCAATTAAAACACCAGATGCTGGATGTCTGAATGCATCTGCATTAAGCTGTGAGAAGGACGACATTGATTTCTTTATTAGGCTTTTGTTTTAAGTTGTTTACCCCTCTGATTGTCTGTGTGGAGGGGGAGGGGGATTAGTAAAATGTCAACTATCAATGTCCAGATTACATCAGAATACAAGTAACATGTATTAATGAGATGGCATAAACCACTGAGAAAGTGATTAATTCCACAGTTAGGACACTTTTCATACCATTCAGCTTTAATTCTTTCATAATTCTGAAGTTATTACACTGTTAGAGGTAACTAGGGTTTGTAAATGGTCATCTACTCTATATTTGCATTAATTCAGACAATTTGTTTTACATTTAAACTTATTTTCCGTACTGAATCTTCCATAAGAAAGAGCACCAACAGTGTAGAAGTGTCTTCAGAATATGACAATAATGGCAATATGTTAAAAGTTTAGCTGAAGCATGAACAAATGTAATGTGCATTTGGTTGAAACCCATTTATTGGAAACCATTCTGGTGATCGATGAATTGTTACAGACATTTTTTAAGCAAAAATGACAAACATTTGCAGCTTTATAAATGTGAGGACTTGTTTGGTCTTTGTCATGTGTTACAGCAAACTGATTGCATTTGAGACTTGGATTAAACAGGCAATTTGAGGAAAGCCACTTGGAGTATGGGAACTATTTTAAACTATTTTCTGACTTTTTTCTGACTGCTGCCCAATTTGAAAGCATTATTTTCTTAGAATGAATGCATATGCATCACTTTTAATTGTCACATATGTGTGCAATATCCAGACTGTTGACAAAGTTACATTTGAAAAGGGGAAAAGCTTCAAACTCAAAAGGATTTCAAATAAAATACATACTTTAAACCCATTATTTATGATCCATGATCCATATACCACCTCATCTACAGTTGAAAGCACCATAGAAAACAGACCTTGTGGAGAGATTATATTGTCCAACATCAAGAACCATCTCCTAAGCCAGCATGGAAGATAACTCAATAAAGAGTAACTTAAAACTCATTAAAAATCTCATTGTTGTTGACCTCCAGAGGCTTCACTTTTCACCTTGCTGCAGTGACCTCTAGGACCCTGTGACATCACTGATGGGTGTGGTTACAGCTGCACTTCTGAGACCAGCGAGAGCAGCAACACACAGTGCTTTAGCCTCTCAGTAAGTTATTCTATCAAGCGGAAATCTGACCAGCTAAAATTCAATGCCAACTGGAAACACTGCACTTGCTGATAAAAACCATGAGACATGAAAATCTACTAATTGGATCAATTAGTTCAAAACACTGTTTCAAAAAGGTGGCGAATGAAAGTTCTGAATCTAAAATACAAACACTCCGATTCAACGTCAACCAAGTCAACAGGTCAAACACTATGGATCTGGCCTGACTTGGCCTATTTCCTAACCCTCCTGGTCAGTTTTCAGAAGAAGAAAAAAACAATTGATAAAAAAAAAGAAACACCTTGTTTTAACTCAAATATCAAGATCTTGTGCTTAAATTGATGAAACCATCTTTCCAAAATACTTTAACTGTAGTGCAGTTCATTTGGTCAAACATATCCAACAAGCATTCATACACAAACCTCTTGCTTGGCCTTCCTCTGGCTGCTGGTAGACCCTGTGAGGTCAAACCTACGCTCTTGTCCGGTTCACAGACGTTGATTGGCGCTTCAAAATCGTACAAATACTTTGTTGCCATTCAAATTACAGGTCGACTTATCCGATGATGGTCACACCGTCTCCAAAAACTTGTTGGGGTCCAATGGCTCCAATGCGGAATATCGATCAAAAAGAGAAAATCGCTTGTTTTGTTTTTTTTTGGGGGGGGGGGGAGGTTCCATAGCCCTTTCAGAAGCTACGTTTTGAAAGAACTTTTTCTCTCTCGTCTTTTTGCGAGCCGAGGCAGAGATTGTCCCCTTCCACCGCCGCCGCCACCACCACGCCTGGACATTTCTTGATTTCCTCTGGCGCTGCAGCCCCAAGCCAGACAGACAAAGGAGGGGAAGCCCTGCCAAGTCTCTCCACTGCAGGCATGGCTTTTCCGTTCCTCTCTACTCCCTCGCTCTTTCTTCGTCGCTCACGATTGTGGCAGCGTTCCCGAGAAGCTTTGGCGACGCTCCAGCATGTCTGCCACTCCGTCTGAACCATTCCATCCATCCCTCCTAACCCACATCCTCCTACCCCCATCCGACCCCCTCCAATCCGAAAAATACTGAGCACATTTTGGGTAAATCAATCCCAACAAAATTAAAAAAACTCAAGTCTTTGACTTTCTACTCCCGTTGCTCTCCGTCTCTTGAACACTGAACCCCAATAACAGAGTCAATATCTCCTCTATGCAACCTTTACACTTCCTACTCATTACTGTCATCTTTCTCTTTTTAATGTCAGAGGGTGGTGTGTGTGTGTGTGTGTGTGTGTGTGTGTGTGTGTGTGTGTGTGTGTGTGTGTGGTGTGTGTGTGTGGTGTGTGTATATGTCTTGTGTCTTTTGTTCAGTGCCAGTGTGGATCTATTCATCATGTGCCAAGACTCACTTGTAGTGAAGAGGGGGCAGGTTGGTGCCAAATGCCCCAACTGCCAATTGGTGCTGCCGTTGGTCTGTTAGCATAATAATTTTTTTTAACTCCCTTATCTCAGACAGCACACACGTACACACATTTTAGTTTCAGTCATTTACACATTAAACATTAAAGTGACAATTATGATTTAGAATGGTTAAGTAAATCAATAAATGTAGGGATTATCAAAATACTGATACTCGTGAATTTAAGCTGTTTACATCTGACATTTTATGCTTCATATCCTCATTAAATGTCTTCAGTGTTGTGATCTCTATCTTTAGAGATGTTCAGTGAAAATAATAAGTATTGTGGCGATATGATCAAGAGTACATGTGTTCGATCCAAACTATTGAAATTAAAAACTAATAAAACAAGATGAAGTACAATTTTCAGTTTAATTTGGGTTTATTTACATTGAACTGTGGACTTTGGCTGACATTGGGTGTCCGTAATTTCTTGGATATGAATATAAAGGACCTCTCAGATACATCCTAGTATATATATATATATTATATCTTACTGTTTAGTTATAATTCAGGGTTTCTCAATGTAGCCTGAAAAACAGATGACATGGGTACAAGGAGCGCACGGCACAGAAATACCACAAGAGAGTCGGTCAAAACTAGTTTGGAGACACAGGCTTTAGAGGCAATTATGTGGCCCTTGTGAACAAACTATGATGTAACTATAGTAATCATGACATGAGTGCTGGGTGCAGAAATGCATGTTACAGAGCAGTATATAAAGTAACTAAATTACCTCCAAAGTTGTAACATAAAAAAAGAGGACATAATTGTGCTCAAATAACACCTTATTCTTAAATGGGACATTTTGCGTCATGATTATTTTTTTACCTGAAGTCTGTTTGAATAGTAATACGTTTGTACTTTTACTTGAATAACATGTAAAAATAAGACACTGTGGTGTAACTACTTTCTGCCGAAGATCCGAGTACTTCTGTCCACCACTGTGTAATAAACACTGTAAGAGCTGCACAGTTTTTAACAAAGCATGTGATGTCCATGCAGCGTTCAAGATGCGCACGCGCAGTAGCACCAGCAGGTGCTAACCTAATAAATGGCTACATTTGAAAGTGTATGCTACGTGCCATTAGTTACGTCTTTATAAAGGAACTCAGTTCCCATCGTGGAAGGAAGGCAACACCGCAAAAGTTACCCCGAGACAACCACAACACCCAAATGAATCGGCAAACAGTGCGTTTTGGTTCGCTACGTGACGTCATTGTGTCACAAAGTTATACCGTTCTTGCTAAAGAAGCTAACGTACAAACAGCTAGCTTACCGGAGACTTTGATGGCGTCGGTCCGGCCGGGGAGCGCCGTCTCTGGAGTTGGCATTTGTTCTTTGGAACCCATCTCTCCCATCCCACTGTTGACGAAATGACGCCAAACTAGACGGAGCCTGGAGGAGGAGACCATCGGCACCGACTCACTCCTGTGCACACCGAGAGCTAACAGTTAGCTCAGTTAGCTCAGCTGCATGACAGCGAAACAGGGCTTGTGTAACGTCACGGTGCTCACGTGTTACACACAATAGTGACCATAAACAAAACGGCGTGCCTAAATGGATCCTATACGCGCCTGAAACGTGATTCAAACAGTTGTCTCAAGAGAACAAATCGGATTGTTTTAGTTTTGTTCACAAGCACCGACTCTAAGCAGTAATTACTTCTGTGAAGTTGCTAACTTCTTTCTCTTGTTCTTCTTCTTTCACCTCATCTAATTTACATCACGAGCTCGCCGAATTCACCAGACGACTTGGTAATAGGCTCAGTTGGTTGGGACGTACACGTTGGCTCTGTGTGACGTTTCCAATACGTAGAATAACACCGCATTTGGTAAAATTACGAATGGAGTTCAGCGTTGTTGCAAAACAACCCCAACAGCTGTGCTGTCAAAATAATATCATGGGCATTGTACAACTGTATTACAGAAAACACAGGCATGTGAGGTTTATGTGACACATGTGGCTGTTTTTTCTTATGGCCTCACTATCTGCACATGCATCCAGATTAATTTTACTTCCTGGAAAAAACACAATCAAAAACTGTTGTGGATATGGGACAAAGTATGGAAATCCTAATAATAGGAGGTCTGAGAACCATATATATAATATGTACCTTTCTTTAATGCAGACTATTGATTCATTTTTAAATGTTATACATGATAAGCTATTTTCAGAGTTAGTTTGACCCCCAATCTTTAGCACAGTAATTTGAGTTTGAGGCCACTATGCTCTGCCCATAAATACCTTTTAGATTAGACAAGCAGAACTTTAACACACACAGGATATTGCACAGTGGTACAAAGTGGTGTGAACTGTACACACACATCAACATGGAAAGAGATGAGGGCTGTCGTGTCTTAACTTGTGATTTTTTCATCGCGTTTGACCCAATCAGCACCACGTTCCTCCTGTTTCCTTCTTCCTTTTAGTTGTGGTGACGTTTCATATAAGTCCCGAACACCCCCCATCACAATGATTATCCAACAACACCCAGGTTATTGGGGAACTCGGGTGACTGTTACATATCTTAACGTGCTTATTCGCGGTGCTGGAATTATTCATGTATGTAAATGCAGTAGAAATAAGCTTTTAATCTGGAAATGTATGCGCACATTTTGCCATTTACACAAATATTCAAATGTGTGGAAAAAAACAGTTTTATTCTGAGTAGTAAAGCTAGAGTTCGTGCTTGGCTGAACGAACCAGGCTCCGTCAGATGGAAGCTGCTGATTATTTCATGGTTTGCGGCTGTAATGGTGCAGTCAAATGAGTGCACCACGGCCCCGCAGCAGTCCACTGGTTTCCAGTGTACACTGGCTAGGAGGGGAACGGCTAAGGGGGACAGATGACGAGCCGGAGGAAACGCTGCTCATGTTGGAAATAAAACATATAGAATATAAATGTCAGCGTCTGATGACGGTGAGCGTCATCTATAATTCAGAAGGATTGTGCACAATTTCACATCCCGGACGGAGTTTAATGTCTGAGATGTTCACGGGGGAAGTGGTGGAATGCACATGTATGTTCACTCAAGTACTGTCCTCAAGCACAATGTGGACATTCATGCACATCACTTGAGTGTTTCTTCTGCTACATTAACCTCACTCCATTACATTTATTTGACACTTTGACGCACTAAAATTAAAGCCTATCTTCTCATAGTACAAGTAAGAAGAAGAAAAAGCATTGAGTCCTATTATTGCATGTCGATCATATAGGTTATTTTATTCAGATATATTAGTTGCTCTGTATAATATGTTGTTTCCTGAAACCATTTTAATGAAACCACCGCATTAACAACGGTTAAGTACAGAGATCGGATGTTTCAATTGGTTGGCTTTGGTGAGGCAGATGCTCTCCCTCTTTCTTTTCCTCCCTCCATCCTCAGGAGAGGATGACAAGCAGAGAGAGGACAGAGCTGGCGGCTCCATCTGACTCCCTCTCTTTCAGAGGACCAGCCCCTCCCCTTCCTCGTCTCTCCTCTCTCCCTATGACTGCGCCCAACTTCTCTCCCTCCATCCTTCCATTCAGCTACTGTATCCACCTCCTGACTGACTGCACCCAGCACACACAAAAGCTGATTTCGGAGGGCTTGGGATATCGCTTGGCTCCAGTGCTCTTCTTGGTTTGGACTATTTGGTGCTTCTGCAGACCAAAAAACAATCTTTTCGAATTCAGCTGCAGAAGAAGGACGGTCCGACCTCCGCATCCCCCGCAACATCCCTCCGCATCCTCAGCATCTCTGCATGGACCTTCAGAGGAGAGCACCGCGGACCGGGCGACGCACGCAAATTACGCCGGTTTAAAAGTGTTCTATCAGCGGACGAACGGAAGCTCCTTGGTGTGTTTTGTGGAGGTCTTAGCTGCATCAAAAATTGGTAAATGTCTGCTGAGGGTTAAAAAAAAAAAAAAAAGAAAAGAAAAAAAATGTTGAAAGCTGCGCCATTTATCCTGCACCTGCCGCTGAAAAGGTATAGTTGTACGATCTTTCCACCAAATAGGCTCTCTGCAACGTTTAGTCATTTAAATCAAAGATTTATTTGTCAGGCCTTGTGGTTTTTAAACGCCCACCGGCTCCTTTCATCTGCGCTAAATCTGCTCCTGCAGCAGCCGCAGTGTGCTGTCGTGCTCTGCGGAACTTATTATTTATATTATTGAAATATGAGCAAACGATAGCATGCACTCCAATGATACACACCACATACATAGAATGCATTTGTAATGTAATATATACGTATATATGTATATAACACATTACAATATGAGTATTGTGTACGTTTTTATTGTATAAAACCCTACAACCTTAATATTTATAACGATGTAATTTGATGGGCCCACATAAATATCCATTATGTTATAATTTTAGTTATTGAAGATATTCTGTGTACTCAAGTGTTGTAAAAAAAAAAAAAGAAGAAAAAATGTAA
Organism: Cyclopterus lumpus; assembly: GCF_009769545.1. Lineage (NCBI taxonomy): Eukaryota > Metazoa > Chordata > Actinopteri > Perciformes > Cyclopteridae > Cyclopterus > Cyclopterus lumpus. The sequence goes on from NC_046989.1 coordinate 16,050,954, forward strand.
CACAGGCTCTGCCGCACACGCCCGACCGACCCCCACAAAGGCATCCCCCTCCTCCCCCCTCCCCCTTCCCCTCTCCTTTGCATTTTAGCCGACATGAGCTATCTGGGTCATTAGCATTTCAGCCGTTAATGAGGCTGCAGATGGGTCCTCTCCTCTGCCGGAGAGCCGTTGAGCAGCAAGATGCCGCTGCTGCTGCTGCTCCATCTGCAGCGACCACATTGAGATAATATTATAATAATAAAAAAGGCTACATGGCGTGATGCTGTTGGTGCTGACAGGACTCTGTGCTCATGTGGGATGCGGAGTAAATCGCAGCAGCAGCAGCAGCTTCCTCCCCTGCAGCTGTGTCATTAATGCAGTGGTGCCTATAAGAACGTGCATTATGGCTGCTGCTGCTGGATAATGGAGGTTCACGCTTTAATGGTCCGCAGTGCTGCTCAAAAGACCATCCATACCGCTGTTTATTTGTTTTTTTTATTGTTTTTTAATAAGGCGTAACACGTTGAATAATTTCCCTCTGCTGCAAAAAAAAAAATCACAATTTGATTGAATCTGAATTTGAACCTGATTCTAATCTGGGAAATTAGGTGAGAAGTAGACATTATTTTTCCTTTTTAGGGTAACACCCCCCCCCCGCCCCTCCAAAAAAGGGGTCGAGAACCATGGCCATTTATTTTTATAACCAGAGTGAGAAATGAATGGAAACCGGAGGGTGCGTGGACGTCTGCAGAAACGTTTTCATATGCATATTTTACACATGCATTGCCCTTTTAGGTCGCCGTAGTCCGCGTGCATATTTATTCAGTCAATCCGGTTGATATCGGCAGTTCCGTGGTTGCCCAGATAGAAGCTGTCCCAGCAATGCAGCCTGCTGGAGGTCAGCAGGACATCTACACTCACACCTACGTGGACATAGTCGGTGTAATTCTATCAGAATACATGATGTTAATCTTTTTTTAAAACTCATTATATAACCGCCAAGAAACACATGAAGGCTGTATACGAGCCCACAATAATTGAAATGACGGAGAAAAAAAGTGGGATTGAGTGGAATCGGTTGAAAGGAACAGCAGCAGAACAAAATGGTAAGACAATTAATCATTTACAATTTTTTTTTTTTTAAAAGCAGAAGAACACCGATCGGAATTGGACAAGAAGCCGATACTAGTCAAACGGATCAGGACAAGGTGAGGGGGGTGGGGGAGGTTATGGGTCATCTCTCCTCGTGTTCACAGCGGACCTTGATTTAAATGTCCATACAATTAAGGCACGCGGTGAATGCCAAGAGAGTGGCCTGAAAGTCAACACTGGACTCACTGAGCAGAGAGAGCGTGAGTCGTCAGCCTCTCGTGGCCACATCGAAGGCCCTTGATTCTCAGCTGAAGTAGAAATTAAAAACCGAGGAGTTTTTCCAACTGCACAACACAAGCTGTTTTGTAACTGGGAAGAGATTGGTGCAGTACCGCTAACGGCCACTAGATGGTGCCCCAAAAAGGTCCCAGCTCCTCTCTTAAAAAATATAGTGATTTTTTCTTTTTACTTAACAGCATATTTGCAACCCTTTTTAAGGGACATTTTGGGAATTATTGTACTTTTAACAGGACATTAAGATTAAGAGATATTTTGGTGCGCACATTTACCTTTAAGTAGCCTTGAAACATCGAAGTACTTTCACTCTGTATTTAAGTATACTTTTGGTGTACTTGTGAGTTTGTCCATTTTTAGCAGCATTATACTTAAAAATAAAGGAAATATTGTACTTTTGACTGCACTACATTTAAGTGGCAGTTTGAGTTACATTTCAGATTAACATTTTACACCAAATTAATTTAAAATCAGCTCCACTATAACCAGCTACAAAAATTAAATAGTGACGTTACACTAATGATAATCGGATAATATTGTGTATGATGCAGTAGCATTAAAATGATGGGGCATAATGTGAGCTTTTACGTTTGACACCTTTTTTGTAATGCTAATACTTTTACCGTAACACTTTGAATGGGGTACTTTTACTGGTAACAGTGTTTTTTCGCAGTAACATTTATATTTTTACTTAAGTAAAAAGTGTAAATTCCATCACTGCAGATGGATACTGCATTTAGTTTAAATTAAAAGTAAAATTGCAATAGAAATTTGAGTAGAAAAGGTACATATATAGCTGCTGTCACATCCAATACGTCCACAAATATAGGAAAAAAACTTGATGTACCATTCTTTTGTCATCTGAACAACTACAGTGATCTCTAAGGTTTTAATTAATTAAGAATTGTATTCTTAATATTGCAGTATAGACTGCCTTTTACAATGTGGCAATCCAGTCATCATACATGAATGTGGTCCTGCATTAGTAACACAAAGCAAGAAACTCAAAAATATAACCAAAAAACACTTTACGAAAGAAAGAAGTATCTCTCATTGCCTGTCAAAGCATAACATGGTGCTTTATTCACCATCGTTGTTTATGTTTCTGCCCTGGTTGCATCTCCCTCCTCGGATCAGCCCCCTAGATCACAAGAAGCCCTCTGTTTATACTTCAAGAGGGTCCAGACTCTCAGGACGTCTGACATGCGGGTCGAGTGGACGTCCTCGCTCTGATTCGTTTGAGCTCCGAGATGCTGGATGGTAGATCAGAGGGAACGCTGGAGTACAGCAAAAAACGGTATGAGGGGTATTCAGGGTTATATAAACATCCTCACCATAATTCAATCGCATAAATATAACCTATATGGGCAAACTTCTTTTTTTTTTAAGTGAGGATCATGTACCAAAAATAGTGTACATTTTGAGTACAGACGGTCTGGGAGATATTCGAGTGCGAATGATGATATTCACATTAACAAGCGTACACGGTAGGCCTTCTACTGAGTGTGTGGGGTCTTGATCAGGCATGTAGAATAATGCACGTCAAAAATAATGCATTCTTCTTCATTGCTTCAGTGAGATGATAATTTACCAAACGGTAAATTCACATGAATCACTATGCAGATGAAGCCGACGAATACTCACAATTACAATTTAAAAAAAAGAAAGATCTACAAACGTAATTGGGTTCAGAGGGACATATTTCACCTTCATTTGTTGAATCATTCTTTTCTTTTGTCCCGACGTCTCCTGAGATTATCTTCGTTACCTTCCTAATACAATAACTGTACTCTAATACGTTCTCCTGTGACAGATGTCTCAGCATGTCTGCAGTAATATGAATGTGGATATAAAACACTCATATGTGGGCTGAGCTCAGTAAACGGTCTATTCTCGGCTGGAACAGTGTAGGTGAGTATGAGACATGGAGCCAGCAGCAGAGCATCAATCCTCCGGAGTTATCACTTACTAATGCATTTTCTATATATATACATATATATATATATATATATATATATATATATATATATATATATATATATATATATATATATATATATATATATATGTGTATGTATGTACAACCACAATGAGTGAGGTTAAAAGACAGGACTTCATGTCTATTTAGATGTTATTTGAACTGCCAGAACAATTTCTTTGTGAATTTTATAAATAAAGTAATGTTGTTGCTGTTTTTCTGTATGACTCAGATGAAATTATTTCTTAATTTCTCTAGTCTTTTGTATAACTCTGTATATATGTATTAATTGTATTTGTACTGTAAAAATAAACACAAAATACAAATACAATTTGAGCCTGATTCTTAATAATATATATATATATATATATATATATATATATTTACTGCAAACTCATTTAAACATTTACACAGCTTTATTTGAATAAAATAATAATTATAAATCACTATCTATTCCCGAATGAGGTGACACAAAGGAGATTGGGCCTCTGGCCTAAAACCTGCCCTCTCTGGGAAGTGAGCTCTGAAAACACACCTGCAATACCATTTATCGCCATGGGCGTCGCCAAGGAAAACTGATAGCTTCGAGATTGTAGCTTTAAGTTTCTTGACCTACAAACCACTGCGTTACCATCTGAACAAACATCCCAAGATGAACGAACGGGACCCAATGAAAAGGGATTAAAACTATCTTTTATTTCACTTTATTAAACAAAATACATTCCATATCAAAGACACAATAAAGGCATTGCCAGAGATACCGGCCACTTAAGCACACACAGAAAAAACAGCTAATTTCAGACATGAAATAGTCGCTCTCACTGTTAGCTGGGTACCATTTCAAAGTATCGTAAACATCTTCTCGCCTCAAAACTATTTTGTTCTAATCTGACAGAAACATTTGGCTTTTATTCAGCGATGCCATCCTGAGACAAAGTCATTCTGTAGAGAGGAAAAGACAGATGATACAGCAGAGGGAAGGAATGTGTTGTCATGGTGACGGCTCAAAGGGAGTGCAGGAAGTGAGTGGGTTTGTGTGTCTTGTCATCCTCATAAGGGTTCATATTAGAACATGTGGCTGGTTTTAGAGCTGATTCTGATCTTTTTTCCCCAGATTGAATTGCTTCACATGTGACTAAAATTCTAAAAAAACAAAGGGATTACGTTATTTTCCACGAGTCTGCATTCCTGGAAGTGCCGAGAAGCTTTTGAAACGGCATTTTAACCGCCATATTTACAGTTGAATAAATATATATATAGTATATAGATGGTGGCTAGTCATTTGAAAAAAACAAAAACAAATGTTTTTTTGGACAGATGAACAGCAAAGATGGAAGAGTGTAACAAAAAGATAAATAGCAGCGTGGAGTGTGTGTGTGTGTGTGTGTGTGTGTGTGTCAGTGGAAGGAGAATCCAGACGCCGGCAGGCCGCCACACCACTTGCTGATGAACTTGAGGACGTCCTGACACTCTGAACTGTGAGTGGTCTGCAAGTGGAAGAGGGACATAAAACCAATGTCAAAACATAGTCAACATACGCTGTCCCAGACGTGAGATAATGACTACTGTTGTAGTTACTGTTGAACTATTAACTAATGATTATTTGTATTATTATGGATTAATCTGCTAATTATTTCCTCCATTTAGTGATTGTTTGGTTTGTAAAACTAGTGGGAAATGTCGTCACAATTACATAATCAACCAATTAACTGTTTCAGTTGCTATTTAATTTGTTTGATTCATAATGAACTGATATTCTAGAAGCGCTTTGTGTGTTTTTGTAAATGAATTAAAGCTGTTAAATAATTTGTAGTGGATTGAGTCGCATGAAAAGAAAAGACAGTACAGTAAGTACAATACTCGAGTCAGTGTCCATTCCACGACCGGACGGACCGGTGTGTCTCACCTTTGTGGCCACGAGGAATGTGTTCCAGTCTTTCTTGTTGGCGACATGCCCCACGGACGAGAACTCAATCTTATCTCTCAGCACCGGGTAGCCTGGAGGAAGGAACAGCACAGAGTGAGGGACTAGACTCTATTATGTGTGTGTGTGTGTATGTGTGTGTGTGTTACCTGTGAGGACACAGGGCAGAGAGCGGAGGCCGGTGTTGGCGGCCACCAGCGAGGCTTCGTACGAGTTCCTCTCGTCACGCGGCAGAACCTGCTCCAACCGATTGTCCATGGACACCATCAGCACCCAGTCACGGATCTGCTCCCTCTGGGCGTCCTGTCGCACACAGACAAACATTAATTAAACACCTAGTTTTCATTCCAGAGCTGCTGATTGAAGTAGCTCAGGAGTGACGCATCTCTGTTGAAAGCTGCTCTGATGGCGGCGGGCGAAGACGCAGCATCTGAGCTGAAGCGAAGCAAGCGTTCCAATTTATCCTGGAAAACAGGAGTTTAGTGTGTGTCACTCAAACTATGGACTGAGCAGTTTGCTGCTAGTTCGAGAGCAAGGCGGATACAACAGGCGCGTTATTATTGTTATCCACTCATATAATCACAAAGCGTCCTACATCTTTTATGGCTGCCCAGCCAGGTCATATTTATTGGAATTTACACAACCCTTACATTCCTGTTACATGTTACGAAAAATCTCATAAATTAAGCTTTAAAAGTAAAAAAGTCTGTTTTCGTCATGGGCCAAATATACCTGTTAGAGGGTCGGATTTGGCCCACGGGCCGCTCTTTAGCTGCCACTATTGAATATCATTCCTATTACTCTCTACTTTACATATGTTATTGTTCCTGATCAAGCTCCATTGATCGTAACCTTTCCCCAGATCTGATTCGTAACGCAGCACCATTCATCAGTCGGACCACAGCGTGTCCAGTGGGAGGTCTCGATGTCTTACGGTGACACAGAGTTTGGCGGGAACCGGAACCTCGAAGGGAATGTCGGTGTCCATGAAGTCGGAGTGGTCCAGAGCCTCCAGCGTCCCCTCGTCAACCGCCTGGAGACAAAAAAAAACGTCCCAATTAACACGAACGACAGATCCAGGATCAAACTGTCTGATAACGTTGGGAAAGCATTCGTCTTCCAGTTGAGTTACGGCCGTTTACTCACATCACACAGATCCAGGAAGTGGTTGAGGAAGATGAAGGCCATGTTCTCCCAGCCAACAGCCTGCCAGGTTACAAAAAATAAGTTATATGAAGTTAATCTGGTGCACAGGTTCATGCATCAGTCAGAGCAAAAGGGAAGGTCTTTGAGAACAAATGTTTCTCAGAAAGAAAGGTTCAAGTTTTACCCCCGTTTGCCCAAACGGATCAGTCAGGTTGAATATATATATTGTGCCATTCCTTTTGTGGGGAATTTGCATGATATCTGGGAATTGGACAGTTTTTTCCATTGATAGGAGTGTATCAGAGTGAATTCTTTTATTTTTAGCAGCGGTGGAAAAGGTATTCCGATCCTTTACTTAAGTAAAAGTACTAATACCGCACTGTGAAATATTCCACTAGAAGTCAAAGTCCTGCATTCAAAACCGTTCATAAGTAAAAAGTATGCAAACATTATGAGCACAATGTTCACTGTGGAGTGAAATGTTCCCCGTCAGTGTTTTACAATCATATATATGATGTTTCTGGATTCATATTCCCGCTGCATTCATGTGTATGTTGCACATATACTGCTGTAGATGTTTCAGGTCCTTTACATTGTGTTGCCTAGTTTAATCATCATCATCACATGTTTGTAGCGTCATTGTCATGCGAGAACCACGTATCTCTAAAAGTAAATCGACTAAAAAAATCCACTTCTCATCACTTAATGAACTGAAAAGAGCATTTAATAGCAGCGCACATGGGCTTTATCAGAACGACGCTCCTCTCTCGTGGGTGGACTCACCCTGCAGGCCAGGCCGGCCTCGTAGAAGGCCTTGTCTGCAGGAACGAGCTCGGTGTGGCGCAGCAGAGACACGGACAGCTTGGCTGGAAGACTGACCTGCAGCGGGAGAGAAGCTTTTTGATTTCAGAATAAGCACGAAAACAAGTCAAACTGTCAAACTGCGTTTAAAGAGTTAAGCTCTAGTTAAAATCTTCCAGGTTTGAGTTTGTTTTGGAACAAAACCACTTATTGGAATTGGAATGTAGGCCCTTAATTTATAATCTAAAAACAAGAAAAAGCCTTCTGTGATGCTCTCTTTCTGTGTTTCGCGTACCAGCTGCGAGACTCCTTTTGAGGCGGACCTTGTGGCGTAGTAGTGAGCGATCAGCAGCATCTGCTCAAAGTTTTCATGAGCTGGAGAGTTGGCCTCGGCCGACCGGGACATGTTCTCACACTGAAATCACACACACACACGCACACACACACACACACAGGCACAAGCATCACAAAAAGTGGAACTACAGTAAAAAGGAACAGTTGTAAAATATCAGGAAGTTCACATCATGGAAATTTGCAGGAAAACGATTTTCTGTTGTCATTTACCAGCTGCAGCAGGAAGTCGCGGAGGTCGGCCCACATCCGGTAAGACTCTGGTCCATCAGTGTCGGGGAGGTTAATCAGGTCCAGGAACAGTCGCTTGTAGATGTTAAAGTTCTGGGAGTAGGAAAAAGAAAGAGGGGGGGATCCAACGGAGTTATTGGTGGGACCTTCCATTGATGCTTTCTGTTTGTATCATAAGACAGGAAACAAGAGGTGGTGAGGTTGTAGCTCTACTTTGTATCCCAAAAAACACAGAAAACTGGGAATTATTTAGCCACATTTAAAACTATTCTAATTACAAAAGGCAACCCATGTTACCGTCTGGTGATAATGACGTGGCATTCATGAAGGAAGGCTGACATTGACTGAGGCTCAAGGTGTGTTTCCAGAACACAACTCAATCCAGGTGTTAGGATATTCAGGCTGCTCTGGCGGCAAAACAGGAAGCATGAAAAATACATCCCTCATTGGAGCTCTCTGTCGGAGCTACGTGTGTGTGTGTGTGTGTGTGTGTGTGTGTGTGTGTGTGTGTGTGTGTGTGTGTGTGTGTGTGTGTGTGTGTGTGTGTGTGTGTGTGTGTGTGTGTGTGTGTGTGTGTGTGTACACTGTACCTGAGGGTTGGGTGGTGCTCCATGCTGAACGTAGAGCTGCAGAGCCTTCGGAGCCTCTCCCTCCTTGATGAGGTGTGTAGCGTACAGAGCGACGTACTTTTGGAGGATCTTAAAGTTCTGACAAAACACAACAGGGATGATGAGGAACTCTGACAACCACTGTTGTGTGTTTTAAAAAAAAAAAAAATTGAATTCAAGGACAACTTTACAAACATCCAGCTGAACTACGAATGGAAGGTTTGGTTACAGTGAGCCTAACTTTAACTCAATGCCACGTCCGTTAATCCAAACTTCACGCACAGCGGCTCAAACCTTGAAGAGTGATGTCAGATCGTGCATCCGGTACCTGTTTAGATGCCGTCGCCAGACATTTCTCCCACTGGCCTCGCTCTGCATACATGTCCAGAGCGGCCATGACATCCACGCCCACCAGCTACATACAGAAACACAAACAATTACAAATAATTGCGACATTTTCTATACGGCTTTGTTCAAAGAAGTACAATTTAAACTTTAGGAATTTCACGTTTAATCAAAATACTGATTCATTATTTATGATTGAGCAATCAGAAACAATGTAAACGGACACAAAAAAACTCTTGTTCCGAGGCCTTAAACGACGGGGATGAAATGGGCAAAAGGAGTCAGTTTCAGTTTCTTTTAAACATATTTCATATCCGTTTATTAAAGGATGTGCGAGTAAAGGATGTCTCGTATTTAGCTGACAGTTAGGCCCAAACCTAGAGCATTAGACTGATAATATGGCAATATTTCCTCAACAAAAGCGTACTCGTTGGATCCAGTGTGTAACAGAGTGTGTAGTTGTACGTACAGAGTCAACTTTGCCTTGGTTCTTGAGGTGCTCCTTGTATTTCTGGTCCACATAGTCCTCGTACCTGCCGAAGAGATCAGATAAATCAGATACAGGGTTGAGACGTTAGAGGAGAACTCCAGTATTCCCATGTATTTTTAAGAGGTAATGTTTCGTGAGGTGAGTCTAAGTGAGGTGTTATCCCGTTGAAAATACACACGCTAGTGTGCCTGTGAAAAAAATATGCTATATAGTAAATGTACTTGGTCATATTCCACCATTGATGCACTGTGTGTGTGTGTGTCTTTAGACCTGGGCTCCAGCTCCTTGGCGACTCTCTTGGCTTTGTTCCATTCCTCGCCCTCGATGAAGACATCGACCGCCTCCTTGATGAGGTTCATGTTCAGGTAAAGCTCAGCAGCCTTGAGCACGAGGACACCAACGGGAGAGAAATTGGGCAAAATTGAAAACACTCAAAGCTAAAACGAGCACGTACAGAGCAACGGAGGTTCAACACTCGTCGTCAAGAGGCGCGTTCACTCACAGCGTTGTACTTCTTCAGCTGCGAGAGTCGAGGTCCGACCACCTGGATCACCTCCACCGCTCGGTCTCCGCTGAGGAACTTGATGGACAACTCTGCTGCCTGGAAACACACACACACGCACACACACACACACACACACAAACACACATTTGTGTGTGTTTTTTTAATGAGCTGGAACTGGAGAATGTTTGTAATTTTCTTTTGTTTGACAAACGTAATAAAATCGAATGCGCTTATTTAGTCTTTCCACAGAAAGCCACATATTGATTGTGTTGACCGGAACCTCGAACACCACCGGGACACCAAACGTTCTTTTCTTTCTTTTTCTCACACTGGTTAATCAAACTCTATAAATGAAGAAAAAAAACGGGGAAAAAAACAGCTATTGATCTATGCGCGACCTTCTTTTCAATATTCCGATCTCCATAGCACTCTCGTCAATAACAAGGGAATCTATTGATGTTGTTGACACGGTGGCCTTTTTCACTTCCACCAGCCTCACGCTGGCTGCCATATCGCATCCGTTCTTTCATTCAACCGCTGCAATGTTTTTAGCAAGACTTCCTGTGTTTAAAAATATATATAATTAAGACTTATTAGTTTTCTTTTTTCTATGGAACTGTAGTTACATTTTCAATATTGTTGAATCTGAGCTGCAGGTAAAAATAATTTAAATGTTCACAAAAATATGGTGTTCAATCAAACCATTGAGACAATCAAATGTCAAAGAATCACAATTTCCCATTTTCAGATTGACTATTTTTGTCTGACCAACAATCCAAATGAATGCAGTTAAGAATATAATTTAATTCAGAGGAAATAACATCAAACAAGGTGGCTCCAGAGAATAGTTGATAAATAACTTTAACCGATGCTGCATAACATTTATGGCCTGTGACTCCTTAAATTGAAGCCATTTGTCTCTCGATAATATACATTTCCGTTGCATATACGTTTTTAATCTTGTGGTGTGAATTATTGGACGACCCCTTAGATTGACCTCGACCCCCTGCTTTGGAGCCACCGTCTCAGACCATTAACCGACTATCAAAGTACTGAGAGATTAATGCTCAGCCCAACATGTCAGTAAAGGAAACTGTATTTGTGCTGACTGGATCTTTTACCTTCATCCAGCACTTCTCCATCAGGGCAGTGTTGGAGTCGTCCTTCACCTTCAGGTAACACTCCACGGCCCGGGAGTGTTCGCCGGACTGCTCCCACTCCTTGGCCTGTTCCAGCAGGCCCTCCACTCCCCTGAAGCAACAAACACACACACACACACACACAGACAGACTCATAAAACCAACGCATCTCATTTGAGGTACATTTTCATATTCACATTAGCACAAAGTCAAATACACAACAAGGCACTATTAAAAACACATCAGGCTCTTGATATATGAGCCAATTAGCAACATCGTCGATATTAAGTAATAATAACGGCCATCGGTGCCTCCGGAGAGAGATCTTTGAGATTGTAAAATCTCCCTGCCATCATAGAGAAAACACATTTCCACAGTTCACCCTTTCCATTGTTCGTCATCTCCCGCTTTTTCGTCTCCGTGCTCTTCATTAAGTTTCTTTAAAAAAAAAAAAAAAAAAAGGTGTCGATCTACAATTTTATCGTGGTTTGCAGATGCCTGTGAAGCCTTGCGCTTATCTGGAGCCAGAGCTGGAAGCTCTGCAGCAATAATTCAGTGTTTTCTAACTTCAACCCTCACTTCCTCGCCCGTTTCCATTGGTAACTTTTGATGTTTCCTCCCACAAGTCATTAAAGAGGGAGAAGCGACGGGAGGAGGACGAGAGCGGCATGCTGCTGGTCCGCTGGCTAACGAGCTATTCCTTGTTGGTAGTCTCAATGTGGGATAGAACATGAGCTGGGTTTTAATAAAGCATCAAACTGACTCTTTGTGCATAGATTATACTGGGGGAGGAGGGGAGGGGGTCTGTGAAATGTTCGTAGTGGGGTTTGTGGTTTCCCTCTGGCTTTTAAGAGGTTTCTTAATAACATAACATGAAAGGTCAACTAAATCTAACACAAGCTCTTGAAATAATGTCCTGCAAATACCGAACCGCCTACCCATAATTACAAGTCCTGTTAACAAGGCTTTTGGGATCTGCTGCTGTTGTAACTACAGACATTCAGTGATTTTTTTAAATTATCATCATTGTTTCTTACAGTGTCAGGCTCCCTGGACGACGAGGGAGTCAATGACAAGAAATGAGGCCCATGGATCTCTTATATATGTTTTGGTCTTAATCTCACCGTATTCCCTTCTTGGAGGTCTCCTTCTCGTACTCCTCTTGGAGCATGGAGAGCTTGTTGGGGAGATACTCCTTACAGATCCGCATGGCATCGCTCCACAAGTCTGCATCCTGATAAAAACAACAACAAATATGGAATGAATAAAAGAATAACTGACCAAAGGTTGGATGGTTAAAGTCTACAACCAGTCTGACCAAATTGTTCAACTCTGGGAGGCAGTTTGGCTCGTATCGCTACCTTGTAATATTTAACAGCCAGTTCGGGTCTCTGGGCTCGGAGCAGGAAGGCTTCAGCCTTCTGGAATTCTTTCTGTTCAAAGCAGAACTTGGCTTGGCCGACCAGGATCTCAGCAACAGTCTCTGGATCGTGGCCCTCAGCCACCCGCTGCGCACTGGCCCAGTCCTTGTTGTGGACATACCTGGAGCAGTTCACACACACACATGCCCCAAAAAAAGTTATTTGAAGAAGTTCAAATCCAGAGTGTAGACATGGAACATGAAAAGTGTTGCATTTTCCATTAAAATGTAGTAAAAGTAACAGAAGGTGAACAAAATACAAGTGCAAATAAATGTACTTAGTTACATTGCGCCACTGATCTGCAAGTAGATTTAAATCTGCCACCAACTCTTACAGCAAGACACAGAGACATGAACTCACATGAGCACGGCTTCTTTGGGTCTTCCTGCTTTGATGAACTCAACCTCGGCCTCTGGAAACTTGCCCTGAAGATGATCAGAAACATCAGAAGTAAGCACTACTTACTGTTCTTGACATGCAGTCTAGAACCTTCTCAGTGACGGGAAGTATGAGCCAACACTATATTTACAATTATTAGCAGTCCGATGATCAAATTGACAGGACTTATAACAAGGTTGTTGGGCTGCTTTTTAGGATGTTATGAAAATGTATCTTGTTGAACTTGGTGGAAAGATTCCTTCTGATGGGAGCCGAGTATCATATACAATTATGTATGCAGATTAAAGGGTAATTCACATGTTTACAAGCTTGGAATCATTTCATAAGCGTTAGGAATGATGGACCGAATCATGGATGGATTACTGAACAGGCCAACCGGGCACTGGCTTCACTGTCAGTGTCAGCACTTCACCGACAAAATGCCACTCCAAAAGGCACATACAAACCATGAAGAGGAAAACAATTACAAAAAGACCACAACAACTCCAAAAGAGATGCAAAAGAGAGCACGAAGAGACTCACGACGACTACGAAAGAGGCACAAAATGACCACAAAGAGACACAAAGCAACAACAAAAAAAGACTCAAATCGAAAACAAAAAAGGGAGAAATACAAACAAAAAAGACCTACAGAAAGACAAAGCAACCACAAAGAGACACAAAAGGACCAGGGAGAGATACAAAACCACGGAGAGATGCGTAACGACTACACCAATAAAGAGAGGCTGAACAATTATAAAGTCTGTATGAGCCATTTGCATGTCTCATAATAATAAAGATAGGCCTTCTCACTGCAGCAGCCAGCCAGTTTTGCAGCAGGAGGTAATATGCTTTTTGAGATAATGTGGTGTGTGGAGGTGAGAGTTAAAAAAACTAAAACAAAAGAACACTGGTTTGTCAATGAGTATCATATGGAGGAACATCATGGGCAGCAGATTGGCTGCAGCAGGGACAGATTTACCTCATCTTCCAGGTAGATGGCTTGTTTAAGGTGGATCTCAGGAAGCTTTTCCTTACTGGAAAGACGAGCCAAATCAAAGGCAAAGTCAAATGAGCTGGGGAGTAAATAAAGAGCAAGAAATCAAGTCAGGTTTCACAATACGACCACTTTGGAAAAGTTTACTTCTTTTATTTTATTTTTTTAACAGGTCACAAGAGGTATGGAAGCCCATTCCTGACAATGTCATGAATCAAAAATCTGAAAGTCAGTTTAAATATCTCAAAATAATGAGTTAGTATCTAAATATAATGAGTAATAGTCATTACATTTTTATTTTTGCGATACTAAGTAATTATTTTTGAGATACTGACTCATTTTTGAGATACTTGTTAATTTGAGAAAAATTCTCATTACAATGACTTAGAGCCTTTTTTTCCCCCTCACTTAAAAAGGTGCTATATAAATAAAGTTATTATTATTATTATTATTATTACTTGGCGGGAACGGGCTTCAGTAAATTAAAATGAACCACAGTGCACGTTGTGTCCATGTGTCGCGGTGCAGCTCACAAGTTATTTGAAGCAAACTCGATGGCGTACTCCAGGAGGCCGAACTTGTTGAGCAGCTTGACGGCCGCCTCTCCTCCCAGGCTCCGAGCCCACAGGTAGGCCACCTGCTTCTGGGCTCCGGCCCCTCCGTGGCTCTTCGCCACCTGACACACGCACAGATATATTTGGCGCATATACATCACTATAGGGGTCTTGCGGCAGTGTGGCTCCCCCACACCCACGCCACAGATAATCCCAGAGAAAAACATTTGAGGCAAGCTGTAAAGTTGCACTGGGCTCCCAAAGCAGCAGCAGCAATAAACACTGTCGACGGGGAAGCACACGCTCGTAATGATGCCGTGCACATGAAGTCTAATCGCAATTTACTTTGAGTCTTCCTATTAAGCATTCATAAGCTGAACATACGTATTGAATGAATGGCTTATGACACAAAATAATGTAGCTAACGCAGCGATAAGGACATTTTAAGTGTTTATTAATGTGCTGTATTTGTCAGCAATTACGACTTTGAGCGCTACACAGGAAGACAAGTTAAATACAATTTAGACATTCGCTACAAAACACGGTATAATATAGCGATATCAAAAAGTCACCCTGTATGCATCCTCCCACATATCGTTGACTCTGTACATGTGGACCGCGGCTTTCCACTCTTCAGCCGCAATGAAGTGGTACTCTGCCTCTGAGAACCTGGATTCAGCCTCCAACTCCTACAAAAGAACATCCATGCCATGCACATGAACAGAACATGCAGGGACAGTTAGACAAAGAAAATGGATTAAAGTGCATATATGTAAGTACTAATCTGATACATAAATGCTGATGAGTATAATTCATGTCCCCTTCAGCTGTACAGTTTTTGTGACACAGCAACAACAACAAAGAAACACTGACAAAAGCAAGAAAAACTAACTTAACAATTTAATGATGAAACTCTTTCTTTGAAATCTTCTTTGATGCAACTATCAGGAGCTTAAAAGGACTTGAAGTCTCAGAGCATATCTGGACACACCGAAAAGGTCAGTGGTGCAATGTGACTAAGTGCATTTACTCAAGTACTGTACTTAAAGTACTACGGGGAACTTTAATTTTGTGTGGATTTTGACAGTCCCGGTGTTCCCGAGCAGCAGAGTCCCTTTAGGAAACCTCTTATTTTACTGCAGCAGGGTCTGGCAGTCTTGCCCGCTCAGTCCTGGTTCTGGTTCTCCTGTGCCTCCCTTGCATCCAGCGGGCCCAATAGTACGGCCTGGGTCACCTTTGCAGGGAATTAGTCCCGATGACAGGCAATAATAATAACAACTACATATGCATAGCCAATATTCTCACTCATGGTCTTGTTTGCTTATGTAGGTCATCCGGAGGCATCCACATTACATGGAGACTGTTACATAACCAGTTCAAAGCTCCTTGTAGTAACTCTCAGTAAAAGGTTTCAGTACCTACTCCACCACTGCAAGACGTTATACAATTAGATATGTGTGTGTAATTCAATTTATGTGTGCATAAAAAAATAGAATAAAAAAAAAGGTTTTGCCTCATGGGCTTCTTTTTCTGAATTCAAAGCAGAATTCAGAGTTAGAGACATTTCTAATTATTAGAAGAGTTTAAAGCCCCGCAGGGTAATTCTCAAATGAGAATTGGACAACCACAAAACTGTGAACATTTGTCTGCTGTTACATAAGAAACAGAGTGTGGTTAAGTTGTAAGGGTGACAGAACTGGAGCGTATGAGAGCTTTTCAGATAGGAAACCTCATCCATTTCTGATGAGGGTGCTGAGCAGCGCAATAATGACACCAACCAAGGGATAAACAATGACAACCATGGGACCCTCGTTTATTACTGATTACTAGGCGAGAGAAGAGAAACCACAATTAAAGCTGCAAGTGTGATGAACGAGCCCTCGCCCCTACCCGTGCACATTTCTTTCCACCTCCCGTGTCAACTACGTGGTGCTAGAGAACTCACACTAATTATAAATCCTCTGGTAATCTCAGAGAACATCAGAGTTTGTTTCTCATTTGTGAGATTTTGTCTCGAAAAATGTTCAACTTTGATCTCAGAGAATTCTCATACATTTGTATGCATCATTTTTACCCAACCTGACCCACACCAGATGGTTTGTTACACAGAACCATCTGAGGAGCCGTGAAGCAGACTTGGCCAGTGATGGGATGAACCATCTGTCAATCAAACTATTGCCGAAGCCAGCAAAAAACATCTTTTCCATCGAGAAAAGCTTTCAATGAGGAAGTACTCTCCAGTTCTGATCAAACTGATGCTATTTCAGCCTCTACGCTAACCTCTCTAAGAGCAGCTATTGTGGTTTAGAATGAAATGTGATGTGACATGTGATCCCGCAATGCCCACGTGATCTCGTTCCATTGCGAGAATATCCAGGTGCCCTGCGAGGTAAAATATTTACCCCCTTCCCCAAGTCTGTAATTATATTTGTTCTTGTCCTTACAATGGCCCCTATTCTCTGTTCAATTCAGTCTGATTATCGTGAAAATAATAAATACGAGGCGAGGCACCAGCTTCAACTGCTGGTGCCTCGCCTCATGTTGAAACTCCATCACATTACGCTGACGTACCTTGGCCAGGTGCAGGTGGGTCTCTGAGAGCAGGTCGGGGTGATGTTTGGCCACCAGGCGAATGACATCATCAAACATCCGGTTCTTCTTGTACATGGTTATGGCGAGGTCAGGCTGCTTCACTGTGGCAAATAGCCTGCGGGCAGACGCACAAACACACACACACACACACGAATAGACAACTATAGAAACTGAACAGTTTTTTTTGGGGTGGGGGGGGTATGTTCGAGTCAAGGCATAATAAAGAGTCCATCAGTGTGACCAGTCCTTATTTTTGGTGCTGTAATTACTTCAAACATGCTCACGTCGCTTTGACTCATTCCAATTTCATGCACCCAGCGGCCGATGATGCAAGAAATCCCTATAAATAAATCGCCATTTACCTCTCAGCCTCCTTGAATTTCCCATCTCTCTCCAGCTCCTGAGCTCTGCTGATGTACAGAGCCATGACCTCCTCTTCTGTCATACACTCCACGGCCAACTGCAGGCAAAATGCACCAAAACATGACCATGGCTTTTTTGTTTCATATCTACACCAACATCAGGGGACAGAACATCTTCCTATCCCTCAAATATTCATTAGTATCCTGTAAAATCAGTTTGTTTTTATTATGAATAGTATTAAATGTATATCTTAACCCTTTAACTGCCTGCTCTACATTTTGGTAGAGCACATTTTGAGTCACTATATCTCATTGAAAAACGTATTGATCTTAACTTAACCTGAATGAGCCATCTCTACTACTTGGTTGAGGTACCTCATTGTAAAAAAATCTACTAGATGTCACTGTGTCTTTAAGAAGTAACTTATGCCTTCTCAGCTAGCTTCTTCACAGGAAGTCAGCTGGCCTCCAGACATGTGGCCACTATTTGGTGAACATTTCAAAGGTAAGTGAATTTATTCGACTTCAACGATTTCTTTCCTACAAAATAGTTGTTACCGAACGGTTGATTTATCATTTTATGGTAAAAGTAGTAATTCTAAGCTAATAAATTTAATTTTTTTGTACCAAAACCAGATGTGCGTTATGACAACTGTGGACATTGGCCCCTTCACTGGGATAAGCGTGTGAGGTGTAACCTGTGTCCAAAGGGTGTGTCGAGATGGAAATGTCAGAAGTGCAACGTGTTCCTGTGTTTGAATGCAAATCAGTAATGCTTTGTAGCATACCATGAGCAATAAAATGGAGCTAATGCACAGTTGAGGAGCGTTGAGACTAAAATGTTATAAATGCAATGTTTTGAGGTGTTCTGCAGTGTTCCCTTTGTTTGAATCTACTGTTTTGGTATTTGTATATATGTAACTACACCTGTATTTGTGAGGTATGTTAAATGTTGGGAGATTGTTGTTATTACTGCTCCAAAGAATAAAAAAAATGCAAAGAAATTATTTTTCCATTACTTTTTTCTTGGTGAGGACATTAAAAGGGTTAATATTATCTATATATTTTTCTTTTCTTTTTTTAAACCGGAACATATTGATTCAAATGTTACTGATACTGTGTTTTTGCCTGAATTATCCAAATATGTCTCTCTTGTACACACTGGTCTGGTAGTCTGTGTCCATACTAACCTTATGAGCCTCCTCCCAGCGCCCTGCTGTAGTGTACATGTCTATAGCATCCTTGATGTGACCTCCTTTCACGAACAGTTGCTCTGCCACCTACAGGCCGTGAACACACAACATGCAGTCAGAACATATATAGAATGTCGGCTGAATATCATAAGAGCTCTGTGTAGATGTTTCATATTTGACATTAGTTTGGGATGCACTTGCAAAAAATCTTTAACTTCCTGACACATCCACAGCATATCACTATATTAGAATGTTATTCCTGCAGGGTAAACGGAGCACAAAAAACACACATAAAGCTCATTTAGGAGCAGCTATCTGTACTTCAGAAAAATTGAACAGAAGGAAAAGGAAAACAATCCACCACGACCAGATTTTTGCAGCGTAAAGGAAAGAGTTTTTTCCATTGAACCTTTTCCAACTCGAGCATCAATGAAGCCAATGTATTGTCTGTGCGTGCTCGCTCTGATTAAAAGAAAACGTTTATTCACTGTTTTCTTTTTTTGCGATAACTTTTGCATTGACATCACAGGTGTGAGCTTCCGCCATTGTTTTAGTTTGCACTGAATTATACTTCTCTGCAACTTCCAGCAAAGCAAAGAGCCTGTTATCTTAATTACTTTCTGTGAATGTGCCCACAGAGCAAACAGACTGAAATGGCCGGCTATTTTCAGAGGTTGACAGTCTGTGGAGGCTGTTTGGCTCAGCTGAGCTCATCAGAATGAGCAGAGCGCGCTGCGCTGCGCCTCGCCGCCGCCACCATCATCATCATCAGCATCGTCATCAGGACCGTCGTATCTCTTCCTTTCCTCTTTTCTTTGTATTTATACCAGATTGTTTCTTTCTACTCTTCTTTTAAACTTTATTTCTGGCAACTACTAAAACAATCAAACTTGTCACAACTGCCAAAGCCCCCTCGAGCAAACACAGCCCACTCTGCTTCATGGAGACCGAGTTAAAGCTGATCCTGGGCCTATGACTTTATGCTTGAAATGTGTGCAAGGTGTGTGTGTGTGTCTGTGTGTGTGTGTGTGTGTGTGTGTGTGCAGAAATGAATTGCTGGTGGCAAAATGTCACTGCCTCAGGGAGCAAAACGAAACTCGCCGGACCACAAAAGTAGCTCACATCTCGTCCCTCCTCTCTCACCTCATAGTCCTGCGTGGAGGCGTAGTACTGAGCTATCTTCACGTAGTACTTCCCGGCTGATGAATCCTCCTGCAACTCCAGGATGTGGACGGCTTTCTTCCACTGACGAGCCGCGATGGCCGCCTCGATGGCCTTAAGCGAGCAGCTACGGGTAGAACAGAGAAAGACAACCGAGACAACTTAAGTGTTGCACCTTCTACCATGTCTATTTATACTATACTTCATAAACTTCCACCATAATGTATAATATTATACTATGTTATGATTCTTGCACTGTATTCTATTCTACCAATACAGACAAACACTGAGTGTCATTACTTAATCATATCATGTATTAGCCTAACGTACACAGCTCACACTCTGCTGTGCTTAAATCACAGTACTGTAACTTCAACATATTATGTATGATTCATTAGAGTTTGGCAAAATCAGTTTGGACTGAATCCCGTGTAATCTCATCTTCACCACCATCTTAACTGTCAGGGAGCGAGGGGAGAGACAACTGAAGGAGATTCCACTCTTTGTTTTTTGGGGGGGGAGAAACACCTTGTGGAAGATCTGCCGTCGACTGTGTGCACTTTTCTAGTTCAATTCATATTTTAGTTTATGTACCTCTTATTATTTATTTCTGTGACTTTCTATTCTCACTTGTATTTATGTATGTCCTTGTGCTGCTGCAACAAGGATCAATATATGTTTATCTTATCTTGGGTTGCTCCAACAACTCAGCCTAATTGAATTGTTAAAAGTGAATTAACTTTGGTTAGGTTTGAAGTTAAACCAAATCTTTTAATTAAAACAGGCACAGATTGAAACTTTTGCTGGCAGGAGAAATTAGCAGTGGAACAAGTGTATTTTAAACCTTTGTTTCTGTGGAGAGTTTTAGCTTCAAAAGAATATAAATCTGGGCGCTGTATTTATTTGGTATTTTTGGGGAGTATAATTTGTAAAGACATCTATTATGGTCCTTGTGATGATTTAAAGAACTATTGGCCGTCTTTTTTTTATTTATTTTTTTTATAAATGTGTCATCTTTCCTTCTCTCCATCTGCCCAAATATTTGTCTCTTCACTCCTCTACACTACATACCCTGCTTCAATGAAATGGTTGATGGCGGCGTCCATCTGTTTCTGCTGGACGAGGTAGTCTCCCCAGGCCTCCTCCAGTTTCACCACCTCCACAGGGAAGGCGAGGCGTGCCAGCTCCACCGCTACAGGAAGCACAAACTTTGTTAAATATACTGTACATCTACTGTAATGTATACCCACACACAACAACATGCGTCCACCTGTTGGTGTACAACATCTTGACACAAGCTATTGCTCAACCTTTTTGTACTTGAAAAGTATGCTTGTATACTTACGATACATATTGTACTTATGTGAAATGTACAACCAGTCATGCAAGCTGCACTGTGAGGCTGTGCTTCCAGCTAAATGCTAATGTCAGCATGCTAACATGCTAACAATGGCAATTCTAACATAGCTACTGCCATGTTCACAATCATAGTTTAGCATGTTAGCGTGCTAACATTTGCTAATAACACAAAGTGCAGCTGAGGTTGATGGGAACGTCGTTAGTTTTGCAGGTACTTGGTGATGAATTAAATTAGAATTATGACATGGCGCTAGCGCCAGAAGAAAAGTCAGAGGGTCACTAGGATCATTCGGACTCCTCCTGTGGAACTCATGAATGTCTGTACCAAATAGAGTGGCAATCCATCCAATTATTGAGATATTCAGTCTGGGCCAAAGCGGCGGACCGACCAATTGACCAACATCGCCCTCCCTGAAGCTGCTACCAAAATGTGTTTGTTTGGTGATGTTATGACATCACCAAACAAACACATTTTGGTAGTTATTCAAAATATTGGCTCAGCATATTCATGCGTATTTACATGTCACTGACTCACCTTTCCTGAAAGCGTCTCCTTTGCAGTAGCACTCCAAAGCTCTCTGGTTGTTTCGGATCCTCTCATACAGATCTCCTGCCTGGTCAGAAGATATAGAGATAGAGTGCATCAATTTATTACGACAAATTGACACGAAAAGGAAAATTCGATATTCGCTCGGTAAGGGTTGTTGGGAATGGAAAACTATACCGCCAGAAAACTGGAAACTTTGACGCATACTTTTTTTGTGCACTTTTGGTCTGGGCTGCTTTTCAAGGTTCGT
Organism: Cyclopterus lumpus; assembly: GCF_009769545.1. NCBI lineage: Eukaryota > Metazoa > Chordata > Actinopteri > Perciformes > Cyclopteridae > Cyclopterus > Cyclopterus lumpus. Next base: position 16,072,651 of record NC_046989.1, read on the forward strand.
ATTGATATTCATGGCAACAAAGTCTAAGGGCAAAAAGCCGGGTCCATAAAGAAATGGTTAAGCAAGTTTGGTGTGGAAGAACGTGACTGGCCTGCACAGAGCCCTGACCTCAACCCCCATCCAACACCTTTGGGATGAACTGGAACACCGACCGTGAGCCAGACCTGATCACATCAGTGTCTGACCTCTGTCTCTTCTGGCTTGATGGAAGCCAAATCTCGCAGAAAGCCTTCCCAGAAGAGTGGAGGTTGTTTTAGCAACAACAGCAAAAACATACATATATCCACATCCTTAATTCACTTAAGTCGCACATTTCTTTAACAACAGAATGCACGACATGTGATCTCTGCCAGATATGGCAGAGATCGCTCCTCCGCGACCTTCACTGGTTACCGGTGGCCGCCCGCATCCGCTTCAAAACATTGTTACTTGCGTACCGTGCTGCGAACAGATCGGGTCCGGTCTACATCCAGGACATGGTCTAACCTCACACCCCAGTCCGTTCACTTCGCTCGGCTTCTGCCAATCGGCTTGTAGCTCCTTCACTTCGAGCTAAACACTCAACAAAATCACGACTGTTTGCTGTGCTGGCTCCTCATTGGTGGAACAAGCTCCCCATTGACATCAGGAGAGCAGAAAGTCTCTACATCTTCCGTCGCAAACTAAAAACACTACTTTTTCGACTATACCTTGAATAGGGAAGGTAGAGCCGTAGTAGCACTCTGGTAGCACTTAAATGTCCCTTACCGATAGCACTTTGTTGTTTAGCACTTTAGTAGCACTTAAATGGCACGTACGGATAGTACTCTGTAGTTTAACGTTATTGAAGAAATTGTACTTGCTTGATTCTTGTTGTTCTGAGTTTGGACTCACGGTTTAATGCACTTATTGTAAGTCACTTTGGATAAAAGCGTCAGCTAAATGACATGTAATGTAATGTAATATGGAAAATATACAGAATCTCGACCCTCAGACACCTACAGTAATGAAACCCCACACCATCAAAACGCAGCAACACATTTTGTTCTGAAGTTTTGTTCTCTCCTTCCCACCTGTTACATAAACGCAGATGGCTCCAGGAGGAACGCTGAGTTCTCCGACAAACGGCTACAGAAAGAGACATCGAGAAATAACAGATGGACGGAGGGAGACAGAGTGTAAAGTTGCAAATTAAAAAAAAGAAAGAAAGATAAAAAAGGTTCCTCTGTTGATACCTCTTCTCTCTTAGCATTTGTTAGGAGAGGAAGATGAGGTAAAAAGGAGGAGAAAGGATAAGATTTATTGGTATATGATTCCAGCTGGGATACATTTCTGCAATAAACAAGGCAGACACATAGTTAGGAGAGTCCACGCACCCTCTCGTAAAACTCTCCCTTGATGAGACTGCCGGCGATGCGGCCGACAGTGTCGCTGTTGTTGGTGATCTCCGGATGGCTGATGGCCAGTCGGGCAGCTTTAGCCGGCAGTCCGGCCTTCAGGTAGAGGTTGATGGCACCCTGGAAGTCTCCCTCACTCTCCTTCACCTCACCGGCCTTCTCGTCCTGACCTGTCTCCATCAGCCACTGGTAATGGATCTCGCGCAGGCTGTCCAGCTCCGGGTGGCCCTAAGGGAGGGTGGGGTTTGTTTCTACGTTACACGTGGGTTCAAATCTAGTGCTGAAAAACACTCGCTGACTGAGAGAGAACGAATCGACAACAATTAAAAACAATGTCCTCTTTAAGCCATCTTTAATTTGCTGCTTTTTACTGTTAAAAATGAGATTGTTCATTTATTATCTTTAGCCTTTTGTTAATCGGAAATAAGCTATAAGCTATTTGAAGAAGTCAGTATCATGTCCGGAACCTACTGGAAGCAATTTGAATTAAAATGGTGCACAGATCCAGCAGCGCACAAATTTGCCTAATCTTGAACAGAGGTGGAATAAAAGCGTCAACCAGAAACCTTAATTGACTTTGAGTCTGCTTCTTGTTTTTTTTTGGAGAATGTATTCAAGAATTACCCAACATGTGACCCAGAAAACCCCCTGAACTAAATGACTGCACCACAGAAAAGGTTACAGTATACAGTAGATGGATGGATGGATGGACGTTACCGGTGTATTTTATTGAGTGATGCAATGACAGAGGGGACAAAACTCTTCACAGCGTGCCCGTCTCCAGGCAACAACAGAAAGTGCTCCGAGTTCGCGGATGGCAGACAGTCAGCGGTGTGTTGTTGAAAGCTCGGTTTATGGTCCAGGCTGTTTATCCTAGTGTGCAACGACAGAATCTCCCTCAGGTAAAATGCAAAGCATCCATTCTGTCCGCGCGTCATTACCTTTGCTTCAGCCACGGCGATGCACTCGTCCCACATGTGGAGCTCCTGGTACATCTCTATCGCTTCATCAATGGAATTCTGCAGAAAAAGAGATCAGGAGATTTGACTCAGTGCTGCACAATCTTGACTTCTGTGAATAATAAAGCAAGCACAGGTGTGATATTGATACACTGCGCTTAAAGTTCCTGATCTGGTTAACTCAACCGTGGGCTCCTAATTCACACGTGAACTATCCAACCAATCCCAGCTGTTAGCAACACAGAAGATAACCGTACATTCATTTGAAATCAGACCATTTTTCATTCATTTTAGTTATTGCTCTAGAATTCACAACTATTCAAATGCTGTTAAAGAACACAGGTGTGTCGCCTACCTGCTCCATGTAGTGCATCTCAGCCAGTTTAAAGTTCTTATCCAGCATCGCCACGTGGGCTTGGACTTGGAAAAACGCTGTGCCATCTCCTCCCTGGTCACAAGAGCCACACACACACACACACACACACACACACACACACACACACACACACAGTGAGACACACACACTCCTGTGATCACTTTCATTTGTTTAGTTTTGTGACATTTAAAAACATTTACAAATATGTTCATACCACCCGGGAAAAAAAAAAACAGTTTTGAGTCTTGTATCTGTTGCGACACAAAACCCACCATTTCCTGTGAAACTTTGTCGGCGATCTCGTTTGTTTGGTGGAGGAAACGCAGCGTCGACACGTCCCCCAAAGCAGCAAAACATCTATAAAATAAGAAGGTGAGCGAGAGAGAGAGAGAGAGAGAGACAGAGAGAGAGAGAGAGAACTGAGATCAATTAGAGCTTTTGTCTAATTAGCCTTTATATATACGCTGCAGAGGGGCTGCGAGATAAAAAGGCTTGTCTTAGCATTTGGCCACTTTATTACCAACTCTCTCTGAACAGTTGCATCAGATTAATGAACAAGTCATGAAAGAAAGAAAGTAGTTTAAAAACTCCTTCTGTCTGACTCCTTCTCGCTCCCATCCCTCCCTCATTAACATTACACATTTCAGACAAAAACGTTTCTTCCCCCAATATCATGATTTATGCAAATCAGGCCGATGCCTAACGGAAAGCATATGCATTATTAATGACAGAGAATTCAAATTTTTTAACGTTTCTCAAAACAGAGAGAAATATGGAGAGATGGAGAGAGGATGCTTATTATTTAATAAGAATGTTCAATGTCTTTGATGATTAATGAAGTTAGAGAGGGAGGTCAGGAAGGGACACCGTCATCTACTGTGTGTGCGTGTGTGTGTGTGCGTGCGTGCGTGTGTGTGTGTCAAAAAGCGCTTTTATTCCAGGTGACCAAGGTGCCCTTGTTGTCTCCATTCTCTGCAGTCACAGAGATAAGTCTCACGTACAATGAAGACTGATAAAGAATGTAATTAGCTCAGAGACACAGACATTAGCTTGCAAGGTTGTGTGCGCGTGTGTATGTGTGTGTGTGAGTCCCTGTGCAGCTACCTTTGTGAGGACCAATCACTCACTTTGGGACAGCACTGTTTGAGGGTCAGACTTGGTTTTAAGGAAAACGAATTGGTGTAAGTGTTGGGGTGAGGTGTTTAGTTGTAATCGCCACGTTAAGGGTAAGGAGCTAGGGAATGCATAAAGACCTTGAGAGTCCTCACAACGATAAAATAACAAGATTGTGTTCGTCTGTGTGTCCTGCTGACCTTTCGGCGATGTGCAGCTGGTGAGCCTCCAGAGCCAGCTTGCTGAGCATCTTCCACATGGCTTCAGTCTCTGGTGACATCTCCAGAGACTCAAGGAATGCTGTGGCTCTGTCAACACACACACACACACACACACACACACGGATGTAAAGCTTAGTGAGGCCGAGATAAAGCCATATTTTGTGTGTGTTTGTAGATGCAATATGAGGATGTTCATACTCTGACCACAAACATGAAAATATGGTTGTTAAGAACACAATATGGCCTCGTAATATTAGGATCCCATTTGTTTCAATACTTCCTAGCAATAATTAGGCCTGCCACGATAATTATGCATGCGGCTCACTGCACGATATATGGACATGGCCTCGATAATTTGTACGTTATCGTACGTTTCTGACCGTCCAGAAGGTGTGAAGAAGTCCAAATGGACTCCACTTTGCACTTTTTGTTCAGGCCGTTAGAAACTGGATTGCAAATATATATTTCCCTTTAAGGAATGAATGACTCTCTATACCCCAGCGCCAAATGTTTAATATCTACGGGAAATTTCTGTTCAGAGCTCTACAGTCCATTTGATTTATTGTTTTGGTTGTGGGAATTTATTTGATTTGTGTTTTATTTATTTAGGATAAAAAAATAAATAAATCACATTCCAATGAAAAAGTTAAAGTTCATTGCTGTATGAATTGTAGCATTAAATCAGTAGCATAAAAAGGTCTTAAAATGACAACAATATTGTTTATCCAAATTATCTCTGGGATGATATATCGTCCAACAAAGGGAGTTTATTTACCAGGTTTATAATTAATTAAATGAATGCAACCTGGAACCGGCTAAGAGGCAGGAAATGGATGGATGAATTAATCAACTGAAAATGATCAATCAACACCTGGCACTTTCTGAGCTGAGGAGCTTCCGAGCTACTGTATCTCGCAGTAGTGCCAAGCACAAATCACCAAAGTCCCCTTAAAGGTTGGCTGGCCTCACTTTGTTTGGAGTTCAGAGCTACAGTGAAGAGTTCAGCAGCTGCTCCTCCACACTGAGAGAGGTCAGTTGCAACCATCACTTTGGAGGCGTTCGAATCACGACACACTGAGGAGGCCACGCCTCCCGGCCGCCCTGCCAGCTCTGAGGAAACCCTCAAGAAGAGCTGGAGGAAGCTGTGGATAAAAGGACATCTGGCCTGTTCTGCTCACCCTGCTGTCGCTGGGACTCAGACCCAGAATAAGCAGCAAGTAGTCGGAAGGCCGGACGTATGTTCAACTCGACAATAATGACAGTGATGGGGCTGCTTTTTGTGTGCAAGTCTAATATCTGTCATAGCGGTCCAAACGTACCTGTCATAATCCCCGTCGTCGATGGCAGTACCAAATTCAATGAGGCCTTCGTCCAGGGTGTACGCCACAGTGTTGACGCCCTCCGTCAGGATCACATCCGTCTTCCCGTCGACTCTTTCTAGATCCACAATGTCTCCCTGAAGGAGCAAAGTGAAACCAGTTTAGAGTGAGCAAGAGGGGTGTTGCAGTGGTGGAATGTAACCAAGTGCATTTACTCAAGTACTGCACTCTGGGGCACATGATACGCTTAGAAACATAGATGTACTGTTAGAGATTAAAGTACTCAACGGAATATAAAATACTTGAATCCGCTTTAGGTCCACCTCAACCAACTACAAGGGCAACATTCTACGCAAAAATTAATGCATCAGTGATAATAATACAAAACTCAGGAGACATTTGTCGGCATTGAATACTCTGATTGTTTAAGTATATTTTGCTTATTATACTTAGATAATAATACTCATTTTGAATCAGGACTTGAAGTATCTATCATGCATTATCCTTCACTACCAAAACAAATTAAAATGATGGACAACAATAGCTTCCTTTGCCTGTTTTTTATTATTAATGAGCAAAACGTTTGAAGTGGAAACTAACTTTTATTATTGTTCCCACTATTTGATTGGCATTTTGCCTTTATTTAAAGGGGAACTCCGCTGGTTATGCACCTACAGGACAGTTCAGTCATCATAAAGGAGTACTACCACCAAAATAACCCCGATGATGTCACAGTGATGTAATTGGTTTATTTCAACGTAGGCTTGGAGTCTACACTTTTTTTTTTACGGAACACGTGCTTTACAAAACTGCTGGTGGTGTTGCCGTTGGAGGAAGACATTGGAAAAGTACCAGGCAGGGAGGGTCGAATGAAAATATGAAAAAAGGCCAATATGGCGTTGTATTGTGACCTGATGGAGATCACAGAGATACACACTCACACTTACAAAGAGAACAAAGCCTAACCTTGATGGGGAACATGGTGATGCTCTCCGGGCTGTCGATACTGTACCAGATGCAGAGGTTCCCCCGGTTTTGAGCCACCACCACGTCGCTGCCAGGCACCCACTGGACGTAGGAGCAGAAACTCAGCAGCGTGGTCTTGGAGCCGGTCTCTATGTCATAGAGATGGAGCTGAGGAGGAAGGGGAGGGAGGGAGTTGCAAATGTCATTATTAACGATGGAATTGGTTTTCTTGCTGGGAGTGAGATGAGAAGATTGAGCCCACTCTGAATTCAGAAGACAGTTAGCTTGGCTTAGCGTGAGGACTGGGAACAGAGGCGAGCAGTAAGGACTGGGAACAGAGCCGAGCCGTAAGGACTGGGAACAGAGCCGAGCTGTAAGGACTGGGAACAGAGCCGAGCAGTAAGGACTGGGAACAGAGGCGAGCAGTAAGGACTGGGAACAGAGGCGAGCCGTAAGGACTGGGAACAGAGCTGAGCTGTAAGGACTGGGAACAGAGGCGAGCAGTAAGGACTGGGAACAGAGCCGAGCAGTAAGGACTGGGAACAGAGGCGAGCCGTAAGGACTGGGAACAGAGCCGAGTAGTAAGGACTGGGAACAGAGGCGAGCCGTAAGGACTGGGAACAGAGCCGAGCAGTAAGGACTGGGAACAGAGGCGAGCCGTAAGGACTGGGAACAGAGCCGAGCAGTAAGGACTGGGAACAGAGGCGAGCCGTAAGGACTGGGAACAGAGCTGAGCCGTAAGGACTGGGAACAGAGCCGAGCAGTAAGGACTGGGAACAGAGCCGAGCAGTAAGGACTGGGAACAGAGCCGAGCAGTAAGGACTGGGAACAGAGCCGAGCAGTAAGGACTGGGAACAGAGCCGAGCAGTAAGGACTGGGAACAGAGCCGAGCCGTAAGGACTGGGAACAAAATCTGTCGACCAGCTCCTCTAATGCTCATTGATCGACATGGTGTATCTTGTTTGTTTAAGCAGAGCAAAACAAACAAACAAACAAACAGATAATGCTAAATATAAAAGCATGATGGAAAATCAGTCGGGGTGGTATGGCCTATGATTCTTCATTATTTTTGCACTTTCCTTCCAGTGCACGGCAGCGGATCGTGAGATCACGCAATAATCACATTTCACACGGAAATCTGTGTAACAAACCCTCTGGAGGGTCAATGATACAAATAATTGCATTAAAATGTGACTTGGTCCTGGATAACCAATTAATTCTTTTTTTTTTTTTTTGCTCAAACGAACGTAGCTCCTGAAGCTAGCGGTTGTGTCGGTGCTCACTGTGGGTGAGGATTGGACAGCCTCTTGCAGCACAAAGCCGATTTTTACAGACGGCAATCACGTACACACATGTCCCGTGTTCAGGTTCAAGTTTACACCGCGTAGTTGAACTCCTATTGCGTGAGCAAAGTTGATTGCCTTCCAGCGGCTCCATGTGAACACTCACACTGCAATCTATTCTACTACGCTTTTGATGAGTTGAGATTATGTAGATTCTATAAGCTACAGTGGCTCCCTCGGCACCTGATATGTATGTGTGTGTGTGTGTGTGTGTGCGTCTATGACAGACCCCCTGCTGTCGTAATCAGCTCCCTTAATATCTCCCCCCCACCACCATTTTTAATAACGTTGCGTCTATAGTTTTAGCCTGGAGCTCAGCCGGCCACGATTTATTGCCGTGTGGAAGAGCAGCCTGTTGATTAGCTCACTTGAAAGCAAGTTTTTCAATTAAAGCAACATTTGTTCAACTTTTTTTTCTTCTTACTATTCTTCTTACTATTGAAGAGAGCTCAGATTAGAGCTCCAGTTCCCTGTCGGAAAGGGCGGTCTGACGCCAAGGTGAAGGGTGAAAATAGTGTAAATATAGTGTACTGATATTGATTCTTTTGACATGTCTGAAATGTGTGTTGCTGCTGCTCAGCTTCCATGCCTTTATTAGACAGATGGCATGCACATCTTATCTTTATATGCACAATCAGTACAGAATCAAAGGTTTTAAATATATATGATTAAAATCGGAGGTATTCACGCAAATATTCTGACTAGAAACAGTTCAAAGGATTTCTGTCTACAAATGAACCACACGACTTTTGAGTGAGTGATTACTATTATTCTTATCTTTCTGGTTGTAATTACCCTCAAACTTCCAATATTTCTTCTTCAGTTCTTTCTTAAGTCACTTGTTCGCATACATATATATAATTCTTTTTGTACAAAATCTTTACATTACTACTTAAAAAAAAAAAAAAAATGAAGGGTGCAACCAAAAGTTCGAAGCCACTGAGGGATTCCCAATTACCAGAGTGCTCCATGTCATTGCCCCGGGGCTTCGACACCAAATTGTTTTATTACCCCGGGGCAACAACTGGCAGCAGCTCTCTGCCGCTCTCTTGCACTTGCACAAAGAAAAACTGTGAATCTCAGCGCTGCCAAATCTGAGACCTTCTCTACACGTCGGTTGTTTTTGGTGCTGAAGTGGAAAATTGTGAAATGTGTGTTTGTCCCCTCAAACCAGTGGGGAAGGACACAGGGAACTAAAAAACAAATGAACTCTAGGCCACGCTGTGCTTTTTCGGTGTTATTACAGTGTGCTGTGTGATCACCCCTCAATCGTTGTTTCTATTTCCATCTCTGTATTTTGGTCATTTAAAACAAATAATTTACCGTACATTCTAATTATATTTGAATGATTGGTAATTGGCCGCCTTATTTCATACATGCTTATCTTGCTGCGTTCTTCGCACTTAATGTTGTCCGCACTGTTTGCACTGCGTTAATGTTAAAAGTAGCACCGTTGGCTCCAAATAAATGAAGTTTCATCCCTTCAGCATCACAACAAAGTTATCTTGAGACTCTCCTTCCTTCCTTCCTTCCTTCCTTCCTTCCTTCCTTCCTTCCTTCCTTCCTTCCTTCCTTCCTCCCCCACCCCCTGCCCCGCCCCCTTGTGGCATCTTCATTTATTCTGAAATACTATCGTATCACCTGGACAAGCAAAAATGTCCCCACAAAAGGCCACAAGACATTATCCGGGTGATGGACGTGGCTTTAACTTTAGACAAGCACCAACCACAGTGGGGATTTGTCTCCTTGACTCACTAATTATCCTCCTATCTATCTACTGCCCTGTCTGCTTAAGGGCCTCTCTCCCACCATTTCCACTCCCACGATCCCTCAGGGCGCCGAGGCTTTTTCATTCTCACCCGCAGCTTCTTGTCCCTGAACAGCAGTTTGCGTCCCGTTTCATTGAGCTCCAGCCAGTCAATCTTGGAGTTTTGGCTGATGGTTCCCAGATTGCAGCCCCCGGCCAAGTCCACTGAGGAGGGAGAAGGAAAGGAGAGGTTTTTACTGAGCAGCAGTCAGATTGGCAGCCTGACAAGGTATCGGGCTGTTTTTAATCAAGTTATCACCCAATCATTTTGTAATAATTATCTATGATTCTATCAGGCAGTGTCTCTACTTTAAAAGGGTACCTGCCTTGGGAACGAGTTGATATTACAAGTCCGCTGATAGATCAAATGTTTTTAATTAAAATGCAATATGATTCAGGCAGTGTGGTCCACTCAATGGAAAATGAAACAGCTCAACAATGATATACTTCAGTTATTGTAGTTGAAGCAGTTTGTGTATGAAAACTAGCTGTGTGGCTCAATGTGTAAAACAAGACATACTAAATGATTTACGGAGAGAGAAATACAACAATGGCAGCATCATCAGCATCCAAAAGCTGCAAAATGAAGCTGTTCTCCAATCAAAAAGGCACTTCACAAGTTGACAGGGTTGAAGATGAAAACTGATGACTCACTATTACTCAGTCAGGTACTGAGAAGTCACTCGCCGAGCTGTTGTTGTTTTGGAACTAAAAACTTTTTAGCATCAAAAGGATGAGGCTCAAAATATTCAGCATATTTGTCCTATTGTTTCCAAATCCCACAGAGGGACAAAACCAACAATCAATTCCTGCTACAAACACGTACTGTCAGTGTGTCCAAAGCCGGATATCCTCTCTACCATATGAGCTCCATTGTTGTGCAAAAACTATTAGAAACACATCAGTGAGCCTCACTGCTGCACTGGGTGACATGTTCCTTCATTACCATGAGCCACACAGTCCTTTATTGAGACTCAATCCTATACATACACCTCCCTGCTGCTCCAAATACTCACCAGAGCACCAAATGTGGATTCATCCGCTTGGGAAAATAGCCCCCGACAAATAGATTAATTCCTCATGCATGAATTGATTTTAAAACTACAGTGAGCCTTTAAAAAAAAAAAGAAAAGAAGAAACTATGTATTTCAGTTTTTAAAGATTTACAGTAAGAAGCAAAAGGCTCAGGGCTGAGAGACACAGACAGGGAAACAGATGAATAATGGACCTCTAAGATATTGAAGTGTAATGAGTGATCAGAGCAAAAATATTAGAAAACTACAGAGCGTCAGAAGGGACATGAAGGGGGGAAAAAAATTAAAGGTTGTAAGAAATGTAGGTAATTTAGCAGGATTTTGCAATCCTGTTTAATTGAGGATCCCTATGACAGCTACAGTCATTTTAAAAATGTCCATGTCTGGCACTGAATTTGACAAATGTACTGTGTATCCGACCACGAATGCATTGCAGCATTGGGTCTAACTAACCGGTGTAACGGCAGCAACACAAAGTATGACAATCCGGCGAGGAGTGAGGGCAGCAAACCGTTTTGACTTGCTCCAGTTGAAACATGGTTGTTTCCATGGTGCCGAACTGAGTCGGATGTGCATTGACCAAAAATGAAAAGCTTTCGCAAGACTACATCTTTTAATTTCTATAGGAATCAGCAGTTTCCGTTCAAAATACAGGTTGTAATATAGGTGTAAAAATCTGAAATTCTTATTACACAAAGGGCTACAATACTCACATCTGCAGAATGGCATTGGAATAGATCTGCTTTTCTTGCCGAAGCGTGTGATTACATTTATATTTTATTTCAATATTTGACTTAAGTAAAAGTAGCAATGCCAGTGTAAAAAAAAAAAGAAAAAAAAAAAAGAAGAAGAAATGTATAAAAAATTCAACTCTTGTTACTGGTGCGTTCATCGCTTTGATGTTCCAGATGGGGCTAATTTGAATTACTTTATAGACAGCTGGGTAGCTTGCAAATTTACCCCCACAGATAAATATCTCATCTTAACCTACAATATTACTTCATAATTTTCTTGTTGAAATGCTCACTACATCCCGACAGCAATCAATAAATCAAATGCTCTGACAAACTAAATGTATTGTAATAAGGCCGTCCAATCGTTTCATCCGGCGACCTGCCTGTCTGAGCGCACTCTGCCCAGCGAAATGGAAGTACTCGAGGACCTCAAGTACCTGAAAATGGCACTGCCGCGCTTGAGTAGATGTACTTTGATGATGTACAGTACACTCATTCTTACCAATGCAAATGGTCTTTATATCAATCAGATACGCAAGCTTCTTGTTGTCTTCCACTCCTCTCTGCTTCCTCTCATTCAGTCGGACGCTGCACAGAAAAACACACACAAACACACCTCCAGTTAAAAAAACTAAAAAAACATTGGTCAATGCAACGTGACTGAATTTACACTGACTCAAGAAGTGTAAAAACCCAGCATCCTCTCAGTGTAATTGGCTTCAGTTGCTGTTCAAATCCTAGGATGCCCCGTGATGTTGTCATGACCACCGCGTCCAGCCAGAGGCGAGGAGCAGTCAGGGCACGCGGAAATCTGCTGGCATCCCCTGCTGTCGGCCATTAGTCGGTCACCCGGGGAACTGTCAGTCACACCACCTTTGACAGGGCTGAATATTTTAACGTGGAAGTGTGCTGACTCTTCGGATGCCTCACTGTTCGGACACCTGGAATTCATGCACAGCTCAATACCCCCATCTAAAGGGCGGAGCTGGATATGCATGTTAGGAGTACTCGGGCACTGTGACCTTAGTTTAGTGTATTTGAACTACATGCATATGGACTTTGCATTTTCTTTCGTATGTTTACACTTGGTTTGAATAAAAATTGAAACAGACATTCCACATCATTTATTTCCTATCAGACACCATCGTGAACCGCTGTCAGAAAGATAGTATTTATAGGTGAGGTATGTTTTACAACTCATAATTGGTGAATGCGTGTAGAGGAGGGTCTACTTTTACAATGGCACACTGAAAAAAATGCCATTCATTGCAATTTGGAAGTTAACTATTTACGAAGGCATAATAGTGCATTATCTGAAAAAAATAAATAAAAAATACCGCTTACTAACGTCGGCCCTCTTAAACGGTCGTCACCCTTCGCGTAAAGCTGCCTTCGGCCATTTTGTACTTCAACGGTCACAAATGTCATCAAGAAAATGATTTAAATTTGAGCGAGCACACCTAGATGAGTTATAACAAAGAGAAACACCTTTTACTGTTGCGTTATGGCTGATAATATGGCGAGATTATTTTGTTTGTGGCTTGAAATCTGACATTTGTACAATTCTGATATTCAACCAACCAAAACCATCAGTTGACCGGTAATAACGGTCTTCAGTATTCTCTTTTTTTGGCGTTTCTTTCTAAACCAACGTGACGGCTTATTTGTTTGTTTGTTTGTTTGTTTGTTTGTTTGTGTGACTGCACCTACCTGATGAGGTGAGGGTTCATAAATTCGGTGCGGACTGATCCCAGGATCTCGTTGTTACTGTATTCCACCAGGCTCAGCTCCCCGGCGTTAAAAATCATACACACCTGAAACACCAGATGCAGTCCAATAAAACACAGTAGCTTGTAATATAATGGGAGCAGTGGTGAGCCGAAAACTGAAATGATATTCTACAATTCACTGCTCCTCAGCGAGTGCTGACTTGGCACTGCTGTAAAATGTATTGGAAATCCCACGGATAGATGTGTCTTTGACACTCACGGAGAAGAGCCTGCACAATAATCTTCATGTGTGTGCACTCACCGATTCGTTTTCAAAGAAGAACTTCTCGTTTCCCCCTGAACCGGGCCATGGCACCTGAAAGGGAGGCAGCAGAGTGCATCGTGTGAAGGAAACGAGGAGTCATGTGCGTACCCCGGGGCCCGGGGCCTAAAGCTGGAGGAGGTGAATGGACTTCATTCAAGATGCTCAAAGCAGTGAAGAAGGAGAACACGACTGCATAGGAACAACCTACTCTCCAAATGTCCGTGTTCAAGGCTTTCATCACAACATTCATCTCTATTATATTAGCGTGCAGGCAGAAGTCTCATAGCATATATTTAAAAAACCTCAGCAGGTGAACTCAAACATATGCGAAAAAAGTGTGATTGTATACTCCTTGTAATAAGCGTTAGTTAATAGGTATTAAGGCCCTTATAAGATGGTTATCAACATTAATGTGTTGATAAGACTATACAAGTATTAATAATAACATTATAAACATGTTTATGGTTATATTATAATACATTTATAAGCACTTCAGAAACAGTTCATAGACTGCTTAAAAATGTGTGTAAAAGCCTTATGAGCTTCTTATAATCATTTATAAAAGGATTCGAAACATAACTTGAGTTTCATAACTTACCTACTATGTAATTGCTTTTTTTGTTGCTTTATTAAGACTAATACATACTTAATCATTTTCAATTCAATTCAATTCAATTCAGTTTATTTTGTATAGCCCAATATCACAAATTTGCCTCAGAGGGCTTTACAATCTGTACACATACGACATCCCTGACCTTTGACCTCACATAGGATCAGGAAAAACTCCCTAATCATGCATTTTTCATCCTGTAATTTGCCCACTGAGGGACTAATAAAGGATTATCTTATCTTATCTTATCTTATTAACCGTTAACCATGTTTTTCACAGCTCCCTCAACTGCAATCAGTGCTACATGTGGTCACGGTTGATAAAATGTGAATAAATAATTACATATTAATACAATAAATGTCTTATAATGTAATGATAAACATGTCGATGGTTATTATTAACACTTGTATAGTCGTAATAACAAATAATAATGTTAATATGCTTATTATAAGGACTCATAAGGGCCTTATTACCTTTTAACTAACACTTATTACAGGGACCTTGACAAAGCGTTCACGTTTGTTGTTTAAGTCCTTAAAGTCCTACCTCGCTCAGTTTATTTGTCAGCAGGTCTCCCAGAAGAAGAGTATCGGAGGTGTGAGCCACCAGGTAGCGATCTTTGCCCATGATTTTGACTTCTTCGATCTCATAACCATAATAGGACTTCAGGACCACCCGTGTTCCTGTAGAGAGGTTCCTCACTATCACCTAGAGAAGGAAAAACGTGATTAATACAGTAACACGGGGAAGACAAAAATGAAAATCAAGAAACAAAGAAGACATTTTCATTTGTATTTTATGAACCACTTGATGCATCAGCCCAATAAAACTGTACTGGTCATCGTCTATATACAAGTTTATTTAGCTAATACATAGAATCAATCACAATGGGAAAGAAAAAGAAAAATGACGCATTGTTTGGTCCATCCTCAAATTTGATACAAATACAATATGTTTGTAAAGAAAATAAAATCCCTTCACTGGTCCATGTAACGCATCAATTAATTAGAGAATCCGAAGACATCGTTATTGTTTTCAAAAACTTAATTTCTGTTCTCCTCTTTCTTAATTACAAAATTGAGATACTGGACTGGTTTTTGCATTTCATATCATATTAATTGGCGAGTGGCAGAGACCAAAGTGAGGGCGTGAATTGATCATTTGGTCCAGAGTCCTACTCATTGTTTGTGAAATTAAAAGATACTTCAGCTTTGTTGGTTCAGACAAATATTTCCGTTTTCTTCTTCGTGGTCTCTACCTATATGACTCATTCCTCTGAGCTTCTCAAGTTTTCTTTTTTTTCTGTTCTGTTTGTTTGTTTGTTTGCTCTTTGTCTTTCTATTTAGTTTTGTTATGCATGTCTATCCCTTATGTAAAGTGTCTTTGTGTGTTTTGAAAAGCGCTATATAAATTCGATGTATTATTATTATTATTATTATTACCTGGCTCAGGACAACGTAGGTCATCTCAAACTTGTTCTTATAGATGGCTCTCCGCAAGCAGCAGTCAAACAGCTCCACCCCCCCACAAAGTGTTCCCTGTCGAGACACACACACACACACACACACAAACACACACACACAGACACACACACAATAAATCACCATGTAACCGCCGCTGCAAATCTCCACTGAAGACGTGAAGAGCAACAGGCTGCTAAGGTCGCACTCCGGGGTTCAAACAATATGCGACAGATAAAGCACGTACAACGCAGAGGCGCGACCCGTCTTTCTTCCAGGCCAAGCTGGTAATGGTGTAGAGGTTGAGTATCTCTTTAGGCTTGGCTTCATCCCACACCCCTCTCCTGGGGGCCCAGTCAAACACCCGCAACCTGTGGGGGGCGTGGGGGGGGGATGAAGAATGATCTGAGTATTTAGGCTGATAGGTAGCGCACAGGAATGTCTGTATGCCGACTGAGAGCGGAATACTGACCGGTCATAGCTGCCGAACACAACCGAATGCCCGCTGGGGCTGGTGGCGGCCACGGTGAACTCCCTCTCCGTCCGGTCGCGGCCGTAGTCAAAGGTCTGCAGAATGTGACCCTCCCTGCCGTAGGCCACCACCTTCTTGTCACAGCCGCCCACCATGATGCCGTTTGCGGCCCAGGCCAGGGCGTAAGGTGGGCACGGGTGCGTCAACAGCTTGCCCTGTGTCAGAGAGTGGGAGCGTGGGTTTGTTCGTCAGGTGCGCGCCATGAATGTGCGAGCAACTGTGCGGAGAACCTGAGGGGGGGATGAACGACGACGCCGGGTACCTGAGAATCCCCTGAGCCTTCGTCGTCAAAGAAGTAACGCACGACTGTCCCGTCGGCGTGGCCGGACAGGATGCCTTTACTAGAAACGCTGACACGGAACAGAGGGAGAACACAGACTCAGTGCACCGCAGAACAAGACAATTAATAAGCGTGTCATTTGTTGCATCTTTGAGGAAACAGGTCAGTCACCTGTCCCAACACATGTTTTTTGGGAGTTGCCAACCACCTTCTGCTAAGTGATCATAACTATGTATGCGTATGTATACTCACTTGGATGCCAGTGAGACGACACAGGACTCGGTGCCGTAGATGGTGGATGACTTGTTTGTCTGAGTGTTGGCGAGGCGAACCTATGGAAAGGTCAGGGGGAAACAAGTATTTAAATGTACAACATTGTATTTATCATTTGACCTAAAATAACTCCTTTTTTTTAATGCTGATTAACTGCAGATAGCAGTTATTGCAAATTCTGAATAACAGAATGGCCACAAATTATTTGAACTCAAAGAAGCCATTGTTAAGCCAAGAAGTGTAAGTCTCGACAAGGTGAAAACACATCTGACACGGCAGCTCAACCAGAGTGAACTAAGATGTCCATTAAAAGTTAGAAGGACACTACTACTACTACTACTACTATACTACTACTACTACAAGCCCTCTTTCTGTCATCCTACCAATCAGAATACATAACACAAAGGTTATACCGACATTGTCGCTGACTTACCTTTCCGTCCACCAATCCATAAACAACTGCATGCTCTTCGGGCCAGAGCAAGCAGGCCACAGCGTTCTGCAAAACGGGGGATGATATGTTGCATTACAAAGTCGTCAGTCACATTTGCGACCAGGAAAAATTGCTTTTGTGACACTCGTCACCAGCGTACAGCGTCATAATTCTAAGTAGGAAACGCTGTCCCAACCCACGAGTTCTAAAGCAGAGGTATTACATGACATGAAGTGCACACTGACACAGCAGCCAGAGCCTGCTGCCGTTTACTCACGGTCTGAACAAATTTGTTGCAAATGGCTTTCTTGTGTCCCCTAGGAAAAAAAGATGACAGTGATTAAAATAAAAATATATACATATATTTTTGTATGCATAGATGACAAAAATGAATATTAATATTTTGTAGACGAAATCAGTCACACGGGACATTACCATTCTTCCCCAATTCTGTAGATAAAGATGATGTTGTCGGACTGGCCGATGGCGATTTTGGTGGAGTCCGGCGAGAACGCCATGTCTTTGACAACGTAGCTCTCTTTTCCGTACTGCCGAAAAGGTTTCATAGGATTATTTCTTTTTTTCCAATTTATTTCAATTTATTAAACCAGGGAAAGCCTCATTGAGATTAAACATCTCTTTTACAAGAGTGTCTTGAGAGTGTATTGACACTCAACCTGCAGATTCATTCATAATGTCGTACAGAAACAAGTCAAACGTGCCGTGTAAAGAAAGTATTTTTTGATCTTCAGTCATTTGTTCCATTGTTTGTTTGTTTATGTCCTTGAATTGACCTCTTGACCTCTCCTGTCATGTTACTTCATCAACTGGATTTCCAAACAGTCTTATGTGCGTGCAAATAAAACACATTACAATAAAACAATTGTAATGTCTTTAATATCATAACAGGAATATAAAACCAGACCGCCCTGTTAGAGGAACATGTTGACACTAGACTTAGAGATGCCATGGGCGAGTATGTATGTTACAAAATGGCACTGATTGTCTATTCGTTTTAAAAGCCTGCAAGACCGTGTCTTATTTGTTTCTTTCTTTTGCAATGTTGAGTTGTTGTTTTAAGTGTTGTTTTATTTTCTGTTTGTTCAACCTTCACCTCCTTTGAAACGTTAGAATACGTGCAACTGTGTTCTGACTGCCCTCCTGACCCACCTTGGAGTCCTGGGGTTTGGTGGAGAACTTGTCCCTCCTCTCTCCTTGCTCGTCATAGAGTAGCACCACTCTATCGACAGTGCAAACGGCGAACTTGGTGTTATTCGGTGCCCAGGCCATGCACGTCACTTTGGCAGCACCCTCCTGCGAAAGGAAGGCAGCGGAAACACGTGATTACTAGATGTATACGGCTGGTTTTAGCAGGGGGGGGGGGGGGGGCAGTCGTGCCAGAATCCATAGAAGATTCACCTTTTTAACTGTTAACGATGATGTAACTTGTTTAAGGGCTGACACGTGACTTTAGACTGTGCCCGACTCATTAAGACGCAGTCTTCGCTTGATTCGGGGCGCATTAGCCGTACATGTGTAAACCCTGGAGCACCGCAGTAGTTAGTGAGCAATGTCCGATTATAAATTAGGTTGACTGTGAGAAAAAGAAAATCCGTATTTAGCGTTTAACACTAATTCGACACAAATCGATAACATCACTTGAATGCCGAATTGACAGGAGAAACAGTGGGTTCCGTTACAGCTTCTTTCGTTTCGTGGCGTAAGATCGTGAACGGGTAACAGTCACACTTTTCATCTGGCGCTGGTCTCCAGCATCATTAGCTCGCATTGGCTAACTTGCCACTGAACTTACCTGGGGTGTTAACAGTGTTTTGAGATACTTCAGTTGCATCTTTCCGGAAGTCTTCGGGGAGCTCGTTCGGGGGAATAACGGCGTTGGTGTTGAAATAAAGTGCGATCTTTAGATTGTGGGCATTTTGTTGAACAGCTCCGAGATAGCGGCTAGCAGGGAGGACATCTTTGTAGTAAACACAACTGTGATCTCCTTAGTTACCGCTGGGGCGGGGCTTGTGGTGCGTTTATAACTATGGGGAATGTCATTTTTTCAGAAATATGTAGCTAGCTAACTAACTATATAAATATTACCAGACACACTTTTATGTTAAAGTTATGTATTTTCAAGTATCCGTACGCGAGTAAGGTTCTTATGTTAAGCGTCTCTGTGGCCACGATTTCGATGAAGACAAAAGCTTGTGGAGATGCCGGGGATTGAACCCGGGGCCTCATACATGCAAAGCATGCGCTCTACCACTGAGCTACATCCCCTCACATGCTGCTGGTAGTCAGAAATTACTGATTTATTTGTATGAATAGGCCAATGTATGATGAGGACAGAGCGAGAGCCACAAGATAGATCCTTGATGGAAAAGGAAAATTGACTTGCAGTTTTGTATTATACAAAACAAAGAGTGACATGAAAGGATTGGAAAAACTAGATGGGACATAAATGTGACTCTGCCGTTTGGACTTCCCGGCCTTGCCTCTGCCCCGGAACACCATCACAGCCTTCTTTTCCCACCACGAGAGCGGCCTCAGCTCCCTCTGGTTACTGTCCTGGGCTTTTCCCCGTAAACAGATCCTGGACTGTTTGTGAGGTCTGCTTGGAATAAAGCTTGTCGAAACAATTCACAGATTATGTCTTTCTGCATCTGGGTCCTTGTTCTGCTTCACTTGATCAAAGTCAAACTTTGCAGAGAGACTGTTCACATAGTGTGCTATATATATATATATATGTGTGTGTGTGTGTGTGGGATGCACATTTACTGAAATTATTAGCCTTGCCCTAGACCCAAGACAAATTTCCCTGCGGGAAAATAAACTATATCTTATCTTATCCTAATTATTTTGTTGTGTCGGTTTGTCTACATAGTCCATGTTAATGACGACTGCCTAAATGCAACAGATACTGAATGAATCTTTCTCAATGTTGATTCATGCAGGAGCTTTTATTACTGTACATGCATAATATAATTTATGGAGATACATTTGTTTCCCTTAAAAACCTGAAACTGTATACGTGAATTTTGTTTTACTGAAATGGAAATTCCTAAATGTCCTTATTTATGCAACAATATATTCATGCTGAAGGTGAATCTGAATGCTACATTCTGCAATTAGAAGCTAGATTTGAATACGTTTGTAAGGTAAACTATCTATCGCCATAACTTCAACTTTAAGTCCCTGTCTGTCTATCTATCAATCCATCCATCCATCCATCTATCCGGCTTTTATTTTGAAACTTCCCGGCGGAAATGTAGTGTGTACTAACTACATCAAACCTGCAGGTCCAAGAAGCAGGCCGACTTCCACACTGCTGGCTGCGCGTGTGGAACACTTTTCACGGACCGTCCCGTCCGACTAAGCTGCAAATTATCTCACTAAACTCGCTTTTTGTGTAATTGTTTTCTCATATACACCAAATTCAAGAATACGGCGAGAAACGTCTGGTTTGGTGGTCTAATTGCGTCTTTAACGGTAGTTTTTTTTGGAGTCTCCCCTTGCCTCCTCGAGCGGCGTGAGTTTCACGTGGAGACCGGGGGCTCATCACTCCTCAAACATCCATACATTTTCCGGTTACACTGGTTAGCATTAGCTATCTGAGAGAAACATGTCAAAGATGGCAACCTTGATTCTAGAGGACGGAACCACGTTCAAAGGGCTCCTTTTTGGCGCAGATGTATCAGTTTCGGGAGAAGTTGGTACGTCCTTTTTAAGCTAATTTATAACTTCAGTGTTTAAACGTTACTGCTGCTTCAGGTAGCTCATAGCCACTTGCGTAGATGCGCTCGCATAAATAGCTGACTTCAGATCAGATTTTCGATTCTGTGCTTAGACATAATGTACCACGAGTCGAGGGGGCTGCTGGTCGGAGTTGTACAGCGTCAAACCCCCTTTCCCAACGAGTAACTCAACCTTACTTTCCCCGCTCCTCACAGGAACGTGTCGCCATAGCCACACTTCTATTCAACATCTGCCAATTCCACGTTGGGTTAGCTGCAGTTAATTAATGAATCAACTGACAGTTCCCCTCTTGTAAAACGTAATTTACAGATAAACCATCAGTCCCCGTTAAATGTCAGCGTCTTTACGGCTCTACTTGCTATATTCTACCACCTGTGGTGTGTTTAGGTAGTCTGTAAAGAGGGCACGACGGGAACTACCGTTTGAAGAGGTGAACTGTAATGGAATAAATGCTGAGCAACGTGGAGCAGGCGTGCCACATAAAAGATGAGGCAATATTTGATACACGGCCAAAGTGTTCCGCTGTGTACTTGTCAGATAGGCAGATTTAAAGTGATAGACTGTTCCGTGTAGTTTTGCGGGACAACCTCTCACACACACACACACACACACACACACCAGCCTGGCATCTCTGCCGGTGGTCCCTCACGTTTGTGTGCCATCATTCATAATGACTAACTCAAATAGCTGGATCGTGAATCGTTGACAAAGGGACAATATTTCCAATACTTTATATACTGGGATTTTAATTCCTCTTAATCTTAACAAGTCTTTTCCCAAAATACTAGTTTACTAAATGAAGAAAGCAATGTTTAAGTCCAGCCCGATGTTGCCTTGCACTTAACATAATGATCCCAGTCACTTCCACACAGTGGGATTGGTGCATCCCTATTTATTAATGACCATAAACCTGAATCAAGACTTCTCTGCAAACAAATTAACATATGGCTTTTACTTCTGTTTGTTTTGAGCAAGTGATTTTAGGATTTACTGTCAATGACTTACAAATCCCATTTGTGTTCCATATTTAAACGCCACTCTGATATAACCGAATGATTTGTGTGTCCAGTGTTTCAGACGGGTATGGTGGGCTACCCCGAGGCTCTTACTGACCCATCCTACCGCTGCCAGCTGCTGACCCTCACTTACCCTCTGGTGGGCAACTATGGTGTCCCGCAGGACGAAGAGGGAGAGTTTGGACTCAGCCAGGTGGGCAACAATAAGTCGCTTGGGTGTTTTGATGGGAAGGAAATTGGGGGGGGGGGGCGGGGGAATCGGGATCTAACTTTTTGTCTGTGATCATACTGTTACTTTTCCTCATTCCAACGCCACATAGTGACGTGTTTTCTTGTACTCGTGTTGTCTTGCTCAGTGGTTTGAGTCGTCAAAGATCCACGCTGCAGCTCTGATTATCGGAGAGCTGTCGGACAATCCCAGTCACTTTAGTTCAGTCAAGTCACTGGACCAGTGGCTCAAAGAGCAAGGGATCCCTGGATTACAAGGTCAGGAAACCAACATCTAAATGGATTAATTATAACAAATCAATGCAGAATGAAATGCACGATTTGATAGATTGTATAAAACAATCAAAGATGCTTGCAATCTTTTAAATATAACACAAAACCTCAACTACAAATGTTGATTATCTGTCGTTTCCATGTTCTCCAGGCATCGACACCCGCCGTCTGACCAAAAAGATCAGAGAGAAGGGGACCATGTTGGGGAAGCTGGTTGTGGACGGGACTCCTGAGGACAGTATTCCCTTTGATAACCCAGACAAGAGGAACCTGGTTCAGGAAGTCTCCATGAAGGTAACAAACCCAGATGCTTAAAATTGTTTTACTTATTAAGAGCCCTATAACTAAATATTTAAATTCTCTGCAGTTTTTCTGTCTTGATATTACCATCAAGTTCTCTAAAATGTGTGTAGGAAAACGATCACACAGGCTTGAAGTAAAGAAATCAAAAGGATTATTTAGATTGTTGATACACGCAAATAATACAGCAAACAGCCCTTGTGCTGACCCCAGACCAGTTTATCTGATTACTTCTCTTTTGTTCGCGTCCAGGAGCCCAGAGTATTCAACCCCAACGGTAGCGTGCGAATCACAGTGGTGGACTGCGGCATCAAATACAACCAGATCCGCTGCCTGGCTCAGAGGGGAGCCTGTGTCACCGTTGTACCCTGGGACCACCCGCTGGACAGCACAGGTCAGTCAGAGCTTATAACCAAACCTTTTTAGAGATAAAGGAATTTATAGCTGCTTTAGACACTGCAACATGTAAAGTTCTCGAGTTGCGCTCTCATGTCAGCAATGATAGTGGCGTTTTGCCCCTGCCACCCAGACCAGATAGCAAGCTTTAAACATTGCATAACCGCTGTTAACAACATTAAAATGTCAACATTTTCAATGTGCGGTTGTCAGAAACGATGTTCGACAACAAACTCAAGTTCTACAGAATTCCGAGCAGCAGGTGTTTCAGTGAACTGGTGACTTTCAGCCGAATGTATCAGTGGCTGGCGAAGATGATAAACGCAGGATGTATTCAAAATTGACCAAAAGCTTTTACAGGGACACCTTCAGGTTCTGTTTTTGTTTTTTTAACAGCTGCCGTCGGGAGTCCCCAGTTCACACGGTGACTCGAGAAACTGAAACACTGGTGGCGTCTGTGGCTGCAAGCTATTTAAAATCTTGACTAAGTACCACTAGACTGATCAAAAAGGCTTGTGTTTATATACATGCTACCCTTTCCACCAAATACATGTATATATCTGGTTACTCAATATCGGACCACTTGGTAATGTATTCTGGCACACAGACCTGGATAGTTAGTTTATTTAGGTTGCGTTTGTGGCCTTTGGTATTTAAGGCAATGAGCCTGGCAAACGAACTGAGCGAGTTTTACTGTCGCTTTGAAAGCCCATGGGACAGTCCCGCCCCCCATCCCCCAATGTCCCCCAGCTCACCAGGGTCCCATGCCTCACAACAACACACGTCATCTTTGTTTACAGTAAAAGGCTCTACAGACAGTGTGATTATAGTCGTCCAACCCTCAGTGGTAACACAGGCATTATTTATCTTTTTTCTTTTTCTAGATTTTGATGGTTTGTTCATCAGTAACGGCCCCGGGGACCCCGAATTCTGTCAGACCACCATCAACAACGTGAAGAAGGTGATCTGCGCGGAACATCCCAAGCCGCTTTTTGGCATTTGCCTCGGTCACCAGCTGCTCTCTTTAGTCATTGGAGCGAAGACCTTCAAGATGAAGTTAGTACCTCCATATTCCACAGTCTACTGCAGTTGTGTACTTCCTCAGTTTCATCAAACACATTTAAAAACACGTTTTTCAATTTTGGACCGTAAACGCCCCAATGTCTGTGTGTCTTGCATTATATTGTTGATTGATCAAGGTCTCATTGTTGATGCATTGATCCCCAATTTATCATTCCCATTACGAGTTGAGAAACCGTTTAATTCTTATCGCCATCACATTTTTGCTGCAATTTCTGTAGCTCTCAAACAAACAGTCAGTCAGTCGATACATTTTTCAATGAGCAATAAGTGTCAAATTTGATTTGATTTTGATACTGCTGCTCTGCACTCACCACGCTTATAGACGATTTCTGGAGCAGGACAAAGACAGAAATGCGCCCTTGATGACCTGAACCAGGCAACCTCTTCAAAAACCCGTTTACACTATCTAGAAAAACACACATTCATTCTTTCTTTTTTTGGAGCGTTGTGATGTTAACTGCAGATTTTTGCTGTTCTCAGCAGTCTGGCCTCTCATGACTGGTCTTGTTATGAGAAAAAGCTAAACAGACAAGCTGGCCCCGCTCCGCTCCGCTCCCCACTGTAGAACTTCACAGCAACATCTGTGAGCCTCCAACAACCGGCAGCTTTATCAGGCCTCGCTGCGAAGGTCACAGCGGGCAGCACACTTTCCCATTGCCCCTCTGGAATGTTGTTGGCATCTCGAATGACACGGGTATTGTGAGATTGCAGTGATATTTAGTTTACTTCCTTGTAAGAAGCAGGTACCGTATATCTCTTCACCTGGACCTGAATTGTGCTTTTGTTTTTGGGTTGCATTGAATGCATTTGAAAAGGAAAACCAAACAAATTATTTATCGTTTGACCAATATTTGCTTGATTGCATTTATTTATTTTAGGTTTTTTGATGGCTGATATTTTGTTCTGTAAATAAGATTTACATTTGACAACTTGAATTGAACTGTGAAGCTTTTGTAGCCTCTGTCATGACATTAAGACCCTGAATATCTCCATTAAAACCCAGAATAAAAACACCAAATGCAGCTACTACCACACATATTGTCATTTGAATTTCTTCAGATTAAGGGCTTTTCCATATGCAACTAATGGCGTCAATTGCTTCCTTTGTGGTGGACAACACCGATCAGATACTAGACTGCATTATCTAACCAACATGTCTGTCTGCTACTCAAAATGTAAATGAGTTCTACCCCAGAGATTTGATTCATATTTCTCTTGTCTCTTAGGTATGGTAACCGTGGCCATAACCAGCCATGCATCCATAAGGGAACGGATCGATGCTTCATCACCAGTCAAAACCACGGCTTCGCCGTCGACCCCAGCACCCTGCCGGAAGACTGGGACATCCTCTTCACCAACGCCAATGATCAGACCAATGAGGGCATCGTGCACAACACAAAACCCCTGTTCAGGTAACGGCGCAGTGACGTGATAATGAATAGAGATGCCTCGTATGTGAATTAATTAAACAATGTGATCAATGCTTTTTTCCCCCAGTGTTCAGTTCCACCCAGAGCACATGGCCGGTCCCACAGACCTGGTCGGCCTGTTCGATGTCTTCCTCGACACCGTGAAAGACCACAAGGAGGGCAAGGCCACCACATCTGGTAACAACAGTTTCAGTGTTTTTAAAGTACCTCGTAGAGAACTCTTTTCTAATTCTCTCACTTCACGTCTCGTGTAAATCACATTATCTCTCAGGCCAAATGATGGGTTTTAGCTAGCATCATTATGATCACCTATTAGTAGCTACAGTTTTAGGGCTATGCTACAGTATTAGGTTGTTATAGTGTTAAGTTATCAAGGTCAATTATCAGTTCAGTATTTTCTCCTTTACTGGGTGTAATGAAGTGCTATGTAGTAGTTCTATGACTTGGAGCAACACAATCCAAACGCGTGTGTGTGTGATTTCTTTTTTCCCAGTGAAGCAACGTCTCATGGACCACCTCACCTACCCGGATTCCCCGAATCCTGAGGAGGTATTAAGACCCAGGAAGGTCCTCATCCTGGGCTCTGGCGGACTATCCATCGGCCAGGCCGGGGAGTTCGACTACTCCGGCTCCCAGGTCTGTCTGGAATGCATTCTGATAAAAGCATTGCAAATATTCTGACGTTGACGTAAAAGTGACATTTTGGGATGCAGGGTCAATTTAGAAGTGTATGAGGCTGGCAGGCTTATTCCATCTGATGTTGTTTTGTCTCATTTTCCAGGCTATTAAAGCTCTCAAGGAAGAGAATATCCAGACTGTGCTGATCAACCCAAACATCGCCACTGTCCAGACCTCCAAGGGCCTGGCTGACAAAGTCTACTTCCTGCCTATCACGGCCGAGTATGTCACTCAGGTACGGACAAACACTAGTTTTTACAGATGCGTTCAATGCAAATTATATTCAGGGGAGCTAGCTTACGTCCTAATAACATTAGGACGGTTCCAATTTTGTAATGAGCTCCTAATGCTGCGTTCACACCTACTCGCAGCGCTTTACTCGCATGAGTTTACTCGCCCGACTATTTGTGGTTTATTCGCTTCATTTGTGCCTTAGTGTGGCTCATCTCTGTGGCTTTACTCCGTGGAACCAGTTATCATTTCCGCCATCCACCATGGACCTTTTAAACTTGTTGTGGACATCCCACAAACGTCGGAACATCCAACGCCCTCGTGTTTTGTTTCATAACACACAGCTCGGTGAATTTCACCGACTACGTCTTGATAACTGCCGCTTCCAGCGCTACTAGAGTAGCAGCAGCCAGTTGGATTCACCAACGGCACGACATCAGTGATGACGGCCGGAGCGTCTCAACGCTGATTGGCTTTCGCAACTCAACATCGAGCGGATTTTTCGCTTCGCTCTATTCGCAACCATTCGCGTCTGTGCATTGACTTTGCATGGGATCTACTCGCTTTTGGTGTGAACGCAGCACAAGAGTGCAGGTCCCCTCCTGAGACACTGAATATAACAGATCAACTCTTTTGACTCTAATTGACTTAATGTGGTAACAGATGAGGGAAGAGGGTACAAGTGGACATAGCCCATGAAGAATATGATGTGTTGAAATTCTTAGACGGGTATTTCTGTATTTGTAGTCGGTACTGCAATAAAGGACGTGAATGACTTTTACTTTTGATTCTAGATATTCATATAGCAATTGCTTCCATGTGGTTTATCAATGCTCCATGTCGTCCCATTTTGTTGCTTTCAGGTGATTAAGAATGAGCGTCCAGACGGCGTGCTGCTGACCTTCGGCGGTCAGACGGCTCTGAACTGCGGCGTGGAGCTCACCAAGCTGGGCGTCCTGGAGAAGTACAACGTTCGTGTTTTGGGAACACCCGTGGCATCTATCGAGATGACCGAAGACCGGAAGATCTTTGTGGAGAAGATGGAAGAGATCAATGAACATGTTGCACCCAGTGAAGCCGCGCTGTCTGTTGAGCAGGTGAGGAGACGGTACATCCGTTCCTTCAAGACACGCCTCGCATTTCTTAGGTCTAAATGCGTCCTCTTATTTTATGTCTTTGAAGGCACTGGCAGCTGCAGAACGCCTCGGCTACCCTGTCCTGGTGCGAGCCGCTTTTGCTCTTGGTGGTCTGGGCTCGGGCTTTGCCAACAATAGAGAGGAGCTCATCTCTCTGGTGGCATCAGCCTTCTTCCACACTTCCCAGGTGCTCGTGGACAAATCCCTGAAAGGCTGGAAGGAGATCGAGTACGAGGTGGTCCGGGATGCCTATGACAACTGTATAACTGTGAGTACAGAAGAGACACATTATGGTTTGATAGAGGCTTTGTACAGTTGATGCCCAGGTTGCTAGCATTAGGAGGCCCAGGTGTATTGCTAAATCAGATATATAACTTAGTTTTAGGGCCGCACCGAATAGTCTGAAGCTTCATTCAGAACTCTGACCGTATAATTTCAAATGCTGCGCAGGTATTATTCATTCTGTTTAAAACCTGTATTTCTGCACGGCTCCAGATAAAGATCAGGCTACACCAATATTATTACTATTATATTATTTGTGTATAATTAGATTCCAGTGGTGGCTACGTGGCATACTAGAATACTACTTGTGTGATCCGTACATTTGCAATAACTCCAGGACTCCTAGTCCTAGTTTAAAAAAAACTTTTTTTAAGTAAGACATACAGAACCCTGCGATTTTAAAAACAATAAAAAAGACATGTGAATATTTTAAATGGCAGTTTTGTACATTAATGTCCCTATATTCTATTTTATGTGGCATTTTATGATACTTATCGGTATACTTGAGACTCTATTCACTCTTCTTGTTCAGGTGTGTAATATGGAGAATATTGACCCGCTCGGCATTCATACTGGAGAATCCATCGTGGTGGCGCCCAGTCAGACGCTTAACGACCACGAATACAACATGCTGAGGAACACGGCCATCAAAGTCATCAGGCACCTCGGCATCGTAGGAGAGTGCAACATCCAGTACGCTCTTAACCCAGAGTCTGAACAGGTACACACAACATTTAAAAAAGAAGTGTTCATACGTATACCAATACACACATACTACTTGGACAGAAAACTCACTCACTTATTAACTCTGCTTTGATGTTTTCCAGTACTACATCATCGAGGTGAATGCCCGTCTGTCACGAAGCTCGGCCCTGGCCAGTAAGGCGACGGGTTACCCTCTTGCATATGTCGCAGCTAAACTTGGCCTGGGGATCCCACTGCCACAGCTCAAGTACGTGTATAATATTCCAATAAATCGGACAACACAGCAAAAGTAGGGAGGATGATTGAATCTGCCAAAGTGTGTGTGTTGAAAGCAACAAAAAATATATTGTTTCCTGTGTAGAAGTATTTGTTCAGATATGTGCACCAGCTGTGTAACACATGCAAGGACAGCCCTGCTATTAGCCTCTGTGAATGGGACATGTCTGGATTTTATTTATTCCATAACTTTTTGGAATTTTGTTGTTAAAAATCTGTGAATGTGTTTTCTGTAGGAACTCTGTTACCAACTCGACAACAGCAAACTTTGAGCCTAGTTTGGATTACTGCGTGGTGAAGGTGCCTCGCTGGGATCTCAGCAAGTTCCTCAGAGTTTCCACACAGATTGGCAGCTCCATGAAGAGTGTTGGTAAGAGAACAGTAATGTTATTATCACTTTGAACACGTTTCTGCCTTGATGAATTGTACGCTTTGGGGCTGGGAAGAGGAAACGCTGTTTGACGAGATCTTAATCTCAGCCTGCTGTTTATGAAACGGCATTAGCACAGAACAACAGGGACGATGAGTAGATCTTCACCAGCACCTTGTCTCGACAGGTGAGGTGATGGCTATCGGCCGCAGCTTTGAGGAGGCCTTCCAGAAAGCTCTGAGGATGGTGGACGAGAACTGTGTTGGCTTTGACCACACCATCAAGCCTGTTTCTGAGAAGGTAAAAAAGACAAAAAACAGCAGTTTATACCTCCTTTTTTTTGTGTTGCCATTGCCGATGCCTATAATTCTTACATCCTTCAACCTATGTTGAGTTGCTCAGTGTCCATTATTCACATGCTATCAAACTGTCTGTGAAGAAGCCCTGTTTCATAAACATCAGTTAGTTTGCATTTTGAAGAAAACTGTCCACCTTTTTATGTAGATGGTGAATGTCTTCAATTGAAGCGAATAAAACCTCACAGCGTGCCACATTGACAGAGAGCTGAGTCGCAGAGGCGTGCCTACAGTTACCAGGATGCATTGCGCACAAGCTTCTGGCGCCCGTGGTCTCCGCCAGCCATATCCCTCTAGCCTTACCGTCTCTCTGCTGCTTTTATGTACAATAACACCCTCTGCTCTCAGATTTTGTGATGCCTTTCTCCCTGTTGTATCTGGCTTGCAATACAAGCGTAGAGTACAAGGATGTTTTTCTTTTTCGAGCAGCATCTCGAGAGAAATACAAGTGGATTTAGTCTGTAGTTTTTCCTTACACCAACTAGATCACTATCACGCCAAATGACAGCGCTGGGTACAGAAAGAACTATACACTACACTGTAGCACACACTGAGGAGTGTATTGCTTCAATCAACTGCCTTTACCATCAACACCCTTGAGCATCTTTTTCACCTAACCTGCACTCTGAAACGCATGCCCAATGAACCTTGGTACACACTGTAAGAAAATCTCACATGCTCCTCCATGTCCACTATTCCCTATTGAACTTGTTGAGATCGAAAGGAACTACATTGCAAAATAAATGCTTTGCCTGAAATCTTACATTTATAATGTAACCACTCTGTTCAAGTGCTCAGCGCTGACAAATAACTAGCACCACAGTATTAAAGATATAAAACCATATCTTGTCTCTGCTCACCAGGAGTTGCAGATTCCTACAGACAAGCGCATCTTTGTTTTGGCGTCGGCATTCAGAGCCGGCTACACGGTGGACCAGCTGTATGAGCTCACCAAGATCGACCGCTGGTTCCTACACAAGATGAAGAACATCGCTGACTACGAGCAGCTGCTGGAGACGTACCACCAGGTAAATTTGATGAGAGTTAACCCGATGTGGGGGGAAATATTACCCAGTTCTGTCTTCTCTTGAGTCGTTTATATATTTATTGTTCTTCCTCCCAGGATGAGAGCGCCATGCCTCCAGAGGTGATGCGAAAGGCCAAGCAGCTGGGCTTCTCAGACAAACAGATCGCACAAGCTGTACAGAGGTGAGTGGGAAAGATGAGACGGTGCTCAAGGTAATCATCACTTTTAGGCAAGTTGCTTCAGTCAGTCTGCACCACAAATTCATTTTTTAGACCAGACTGAAAAAAGAGTTAAATCTATTTAATTATTGGTCTTATTCATACCTAAATTTATTATCTGTAATCTCTTCTTTTTTTTAGTGTCCTAATTTCTCCTTGATCAACATATTCTGAATGTGTTTTTTTTTTTCCCCTCCTTACAGCACGGAGCTTGTCATAAGAAAGCTGCGTCACGATTGGTCCATTCTCCCTGTAGTGAAGCAGATCGATACAGTGGCGGCCGAATGGCCCGCCCACACAAACTACCTGTACCTGACCTACCACGGCACAGAGGACGATCTGGGCTTCCACGAACAGCACATCATGGTGATCGGCTCCGGCGTGTACCGCATCGGCAGCAGCGTGGAGTTTGACTGGTGTGCGGTCGGGTGCATCACAGAGCTCAGGAAGGTGAGTCCCAGTTGAGTGGCACATAAAAGACTTAAAACGGATGCGAGGGGTCGATTTTTAACCCCTCCCACATTTTAAAAATCAATTTAAGAGTAAGCTATATTAAGAATCTTTACACTGCTTTACCTCAAAGCCCTTTCCAGCAACATCCGAACTATCCCTCTATGACACCTAGTGCTTTCCATCCAGAGATATGGAACGACAAGTAGGACGCAGCTTAATAGAGACTCTGTGGACAGCTCTTGATCTCTGACCTGAAGTGGAGGAAGGAAGCTCTACAGCTCATGGCACTGAAAATAATTGCTAGCTAATGACAGCTTTCGTTACAGCTTGTTGACCCTTAATTATCCTGTTAGTGATTTAACCTGGTGCGGTCACATCTTTTGACTTGATTTTCTGAAAACAAGATGATGCTTAAACCTGTTATGTGGCTTGTAGCCAATTAACATGAATGAATATTGCTTTAATAACATTTGGTTGTCTCATTTATTGCAGATGGGCTATAAGACCATCATGGTGAACTACAACCCAGAGACGGTCAGTACAGACTATGACATGTGTGACCGTCTCTACTTTGATGAGATCTCCTTTGAGGTAAGACTTTCCCACTAAAAGAAAACTAACTAATCCCATCAATTTGTTTTTGAATGGTGATGTAACTATTTTAAGACACAATTTTATAGGCGTGTTACACTTCATATATTTAACCATACTTAAAATACATTGTGCACATTATGAGTTGTATTCAAGTTTAATAAGTATCCTGGACATCCCAGGTGGTGATGGACATCTATGAGCGGGAGAACCCAGAGGGAGTGATCCTCTCCATGGGAGGCCAGCTGCCCAACAACATCGCCATGTCGCTGCACCGTCAGCAGTGCCGCATCTTGGGAACCTCCCCCGAGTTCATCGACTGTGCAGAGAACAGGTTCAAGTTCTCCCGAATGCTGGACACCATCGGAATCAGCCAGCCGCAGTGGAAGGAGCTCTCCGACACTGAGGTACAGACCGGATTTATACTTGGAAAATGTTTTTTATATATTTACTTTGTATTGTTCGGGGTATTTTTCTGCATACCGTACACATAAAGTCCTCACGTCTATTTCCCCATGTTTTTTTTCTTCAGACTGCTATGAAGTTTTGTGAAACTGTGGGTTATCCCTGCCTGGTCCGTCCTTCCTACGTTCTCAGCGGAGCGGCCATGAACGTCGCCTACGGTGACAGCGACCTCGAGAAATACCTGACCAACGCTGTAGCTGTGTCCAAGGAGTACCCTGTTGTGATCTCCAAATTCATACAGGAGGCCAAGGTTGGTACAGAAGAGATTAAAAAGTAGTTGACGTCGAGCTCTAAGATTATCTGTGAGAATATGAACTTCATAAAGTCAGGTCTTTTAAGGGCTGTGTCATTTACTTAATGTTCAGGAGATAGACGTAGACGCGGTTGCCAGTGACGGGGTCGTGATGGCCATCGCGGTGTCTGAACACGTGGAGAACGCCGGCGTTCACTCCGGTGACGCCACACTGGTGACTCCACCGCAGGATCTCAATCAGAAGACGATGGAGAGGATCAAGATGATCGTCCATGCCATTGGCCAGGAGCTGCAGGTCACTGGACCTTTCAACTTGCAGCTGATCGCCAAGGTGAGAATCCTTCAGGAGGTTCTGCCACGTTGACAGGAATCGGACACAAAAACATCTTTTTGACAGGAATCTGACACACAAATGTCTTTTTGTGTGTGTGTGTGTGTGTGTCCAGGATGACCAACTGAAGGTGATCGAGTGCAATGTCCGAGTCTCCCGCTCCTTCCCCTTCATATCAAAGACACTGGGCGTGGATCTTGTGGCCCTGGCAACACAGACTATTGTGGGGCAGGACGTGGAGCCTTTGGGCCTCATGAGAGGGAAAGGGATTGTAGGAGTGAAGGTAAACAAGTCACTTGTTGTGGCTGGACATCAGCTTTTATGGTTTTACTTAGTCTGAGGAAGCACCCCGTCAACTCTCATTTCCCCTTGCTGTGTGTCATGTCTTTCCTCCTAACCATGTGTCACATTATCCTCCCAGGTTCCCCAGTTTTCATTCTCTCGCCTGGCCGGAGCCGACGTGGTGCTCGGGGTGGAGATGACCAGCACCGGCGAGGTGGCCTGTTTTGGGGAGAACCGGTACGAGGCTTACCTCAAAGCCATGCTCTCCACGGGCTTCAAGATCCCTAAAAAGAACATCCTGCTCTCCATCGGCAGCTATAAGGTACTGGCATCCACATTAAACTGGTTAGAGCGCATACCAGATGAGCTTATTTGACCTTTCCATCAGTGTTTACTATGTTTTGTGTGTTTACAGAACAAGAGTGAGCTGCTGCCCACCGTGCAGGCTCTGGAGTCTATGGGTTATGACCTCTACGCCAGTCTGGGTACTGCAGACTTCTACACAGAACATGGAGTCAAGGTAACGGAATGGAGCCGTTTCATATTTTGATTAATTTCATCACTTAACTGCAGAAAAATATACTGTTCAGTCAAGTAATCAAGATTTGACAGATGTCTAATAATTTACAGTGCTGTGGAATATAACTAAGAATCCCTGGTGTTACGAACCTTTCAAGTATTCAGTCTTTACAGCTTTGTTCTGTGATGTGCGGCAGGTTTCCGGAAGCTTTTGTGAAAGACCAACAGCATGGTGTCTACTTCCTGCTTGTTGGTGGTGATATGTTGATTTTGGGTTCTGAAAGTAACATATATATATATATATATATATCTCATGTAGGGGCCATCCTCTACCCGATGTATGAATAATCAAATGTTAACGATAAGCTCACAAAATGAAACGGTAAAATAAGGCGGAAATATCACAAAGTATAAAAAAAGATCCTTTTGGTTTCCCGTTTCAGGTGAAAGCAGTGGACTGGCCTTTTGAGGAGGACGACAGCGAGGGGCCCAACAAAGAGAAGCAGCGCAGCATCATGGACTACTTGGAGGAGAACCACTTCGATCTGGTCATCAATCTCTCCATGAGGAACAGTGGAGGTCGCAGACTCTCCTCCTTTGTCACCAAGGGTTACCGGACGAGACGCATGGCCATCGACTACTCTGTCCCGCTCATCATCGACATCAAGTGCACCAAGCTCTTTGTCCAGGTGAAATATATTGTGTTTTGTTGTTGTTCTTTCAGAGTAATATTAAGCTTTTCGTTGGATGGCAACATAAGTGTTGTTGTGTTTTCAGGCTCTTCATCAGGTCGGTCCGTCTCCACCAGTGAAAACGCACATTGACAGCATGACATCCCAGACGCTGGTCCGTCTGCCTGGTGAGTCTCCGAGGCAACATTTTATTGATTTATTTTTGTGTTTCATTCGTCTGACTGAGTGTGGGTGTGAAGGAACCCACACAGTTTTTTGGAAAACTATAAAATAAAATAAAAAGATAACCTTTCACATAACAGTGTTTTAAAATGATGATGAATAATGAGCTTATGTTAATATTGTTTTGAACAATAAACTACAGTACTAACAGCAGTAGATAAACATGTTCATATTTCATATACCATATGGATTGAAAATACACTGTTGATTGACATTTATTTGCTCTATTTTGTATCTTAAGTTTATTGTTGTTGTTCTAATCACTTTGTGTGTTTATACGCATTTTAATATCCTGGATGGTTTTATATTTTTGAAGTATCCGATTTCTGTTTTGTGCATTTAAACATAATCTCCTGGTTCCAGAACCCATGATACTGTTAGAATAATGTATCCAGGAATATAAATAACCAGGTTACCCCTTTTTTATATGATCAAAACCAGGATAAGATTAATGAATACAATATTGTGTGTACATACATGTACGTAGTGTTTGTTAATAAATATATTTATTTAGATATAAATTAAAAAAAGATGATATCTTTCTTAGGTCTGATCGACGTGCACGTTCACCTGCGGGAGCCTGGTGCCACACACAAGGAGGACTTCTCCTCTGGGACAGCAGCTGCTCTGGCAGGAGGAGTCACCATGGTGTGTGCGATGCCCAATACTTCCCCCGCCATCACTGACGCCAGCACCCTGGCGCTGGTACAGAAGGTACGCCAAGCTTTTCTTTCTCGTTTGTCTCTGTCGGTTCAATCGTGACTCGTTCGTCCGGTCCAACATGTGAGAGTCGAGTCAGGTGTCGATGCTCTGGTCGTAGCGGGTCAACGCAGACATCCGATCAGGACCCATTGAATGTTTAATCCAATGTCAGATTTCTTTGTGTTCATAATATTGAGAGGTCGTCTCTGATCTTGTATTCGAGTATTTAATCAGAGCGAACAGATGTACAAATTAGAGAAAGAAATCCTGTGTAACGTTGTATCATCAGCTGGCCAAAGCAGGCTGCAGGTGTGACTACGCCCTGTATTTGGGCGCCGCTTCAGACAACGCCGCCGTCCTGCCGTCCATCGCTAGTCAGGCTGTCGCCCTGAAGATGTACCTGAACGACACGTACTCCACCCTCAAGATGGACAACGTATCTCTCTGGATGGAGGTAGGTCTAAGCAACTACGCTAACATGAATATACTATTTTCTAAATGTAGGCCTTTTTTTTTTTTTAAATAAGGGCAAAACCCTGAATATTTTGGGCATGTAAATAAGTATTTATCAACTCTTTATTCCTTCCTAACAAACCACTGTAGCTGAACCCCTTTCTATGCAATTACAACCAGTGCTAAATGTGTCTTAAACTAGTTTTCTGTTGTTTTTTAGTGGGGCTCTTTGAAACTGTAAGGAAGGGAAATAAGTGTCAAGATTTTAGCTTGCCGTGTTATATTTAGGTATTAGCTGTTTTGTCAAATTGTTCACAAAAAAATATATTTCTTCAAGGCAGGTTTTTCGTTTATTTTCACCCCTGTTTTTTCTGTTCAAATGAAGTAATTTGACCACTGGGGCAAAGATGTTGCACAGTTATTCATTTGGTAGACTGACCATTTTTGGAGCCTTAAGTCCCCATTCAAATTTGACTCCCATCATCCCCCTTTGAACACTAATCCATGTGTCTGGTTCTGTATGAAGCACTTTGAAAAGTGGCCCAAGCAGATGCCCATCGTGGCTCACGCTGAGAAGCAGACGGTGGCCGCAATCCTCATGGTGGCGCAGCTCTACCAGCGGCCAGTGCACATCTGCCACGTGGCCTCCAAGGAAGAGGTAAAATGCTGTTTTCCATTTTATTATCTATCAGATTTTTATTTTCTTCCATTTTGCAGTCAAAATGTCAAGAATATAGTTAAACTTTGAGTAGTAGTGCCAGGCAGAGGAGCAAATTAATCAAGAAAGATCTTTTCTTTTCTTTTTTTCTGTGTTTTGAGAATAAAGTGAAAATGTTGATGCATCAAACTCTTAGCGTTGGTGCATTTACCAAAATGTAAGCTTTATTCTTGAAAAGCAAAATTGAAAATATGTTTTTTTCTTTTTATGGCTGTCCCTAATAATCTTCCATGGAAATATGTAGTTGCTATGTTACCATTGTATTAATTGTCTTAACATTTATGTGCCAAGCATACACACTAACAATAAGACAATGCTTTATGCACATAGTCAGTTATATAAACTTGACTATATGGTTCTTTCTATACCTTTTTTATTAAGGATGTACATTTTAGGTTATTGGTAGCTGTTATTAACACTTATAATATGACATGTATCTGCTCCATAGGACCAATGTCCTTATGGCGTGTTATTAAACTCCTCACCTCTTCCTCTTTTCCAGATCCTGATCATCAGAGCAGCGAAGCAGAGGGGCATCCAGGTCACATGCGAGGTGGCCCCTCATCACCTCTTCCTTTGCGAGGAAAACGTGACGGAGATCGGAGACGGACGAGCGCAGGTCCGGCCCATGCTGGGAACACGCGACGACATGGAGGCTCTCTGGGAAAACCTGGACATCATCGACTGCTTTGCCACGGACCACGGTCAGCAAACCCCCCCCCCCCCCCCCCCCCCCCCCCCCCAGAAAGCAGTCTGACAATCGAATAATGATTCACACCTCAGGAGGAGAGCTAATGTTTTCCTCGTGAACATGTTTGTGTTGTCAGCGCCCCACTCTGTTGAGGAGAAGAGCGGGGATAGTCCTCCTCCGGGTTACCCCGGCCTGGAGACGATGCTGCCGCTGCTGCTGACCGCCGTCAGTGATGGCCGTCTTACTCTGGATGACATCATCAAGCGTCTTTATGACAATCCACGCAGGATCTTCAACCTCCCTGTACAGGACAACACCTATGTGGAGGTACACATTTATTGAGAGAGCATGTTTTTTTTTTATGTGGTTTTATGATTCTTTTCCTCTGCATTTGAGGCAAAAACTGGACACAGGAATCTATGCGTCATACGTAATCTGGCAAATAATGCTCACACTTGTATTTTGTTAATTACTTAATCACTTGTCTGGGCCTATTAGGTGGACTTGGAGCAGGAGTGGGTCATTCCTCAGGCCATGCAGTTCACTAAGTCGAAGTGGACACCTTTCCAGGGTCTGAAGGTGAAGGGTAAAGTCCGCCGCGTGGTTCTTCGAGGAGAGGTGGCCTACATCGACGGCCAGGTCGGCAAACGCACGCACGCACGCACACACACACACACACACACACACACATTAATTCGTTGTAGCCATATATTGTTTTCAGAAGCCAAAAAGGCTGTATTCAACTTTAGGCTTATGAATAATTATCGTATTTGTCCATGTAACATACCTCAATAAAAGTTGAACACAAACTAAGGAATTTGCATGTTTTTACAAAATCAAAGATTGGAACAATTGCAAAACAAAGATGCAGTCAATTAATGTATTTATGGAATAGTTTTAGTATTTTGGTTTGGTGGTACATATAATATACATTTGATTGTTCTCTTATTTTCAGTGTTTAGATTAATTGAGAAATGTACAAAATAATGAATGGAAGACGTGTAGGTGCAATGAGCTGATGCTTCCGATGAAATAAATGAACTTTAAAATGATTTATGTAACATTTTTTTACTTCTCTGTCATTTGATTGGGTGGTAGGTCTCGATGTTTTAAACCTGGCGTTCTTCCTCTCATTCTCAGGTGTTGGTGCCTCCGGGTTATGGTGAAGACGTAAAGGCGTGGCCCGCTGCTTTGATTCATCTCCCTGAACCTGTCAAAGAAAGTCCGAAGGTACTCAAAGTGGATTAAATAATAATACATAGATACAAGATAATAGATATACAAGCAAATAGATGTCTGCTAGTCATCACCATATTGTGATATATCTCCTCATCACCGCCACGGTTTCATGGATAATGTCTGCATTTATTCAGAGATTGTGTATTTCCTGTGGTTTTAGACTCCAGAGCACTCGCGTCCAACTCCTCCCCGGGAAGCCCTGGTCCGAACCCGAGCACCCAGCCCCCGTCGATTGGTAGGAGAGAGCCGCTACCTGCTGCCTCCTCGCATCCACCGCTCCTCGGATCCTGGACTAACCCTAGGTACTACAACTCTCACAATGATGGGTGTACAAGCAATACAGTGAGAAAAACAACCCATATTTGCCTTCTATACACTGCATTTGACTTTCCCTTATGCATTTAACTGATTGGTGCATCGTGTCCCCGTGCTCTCTGCAGAGATGGTTATGCTACCAGCAGCAGCAGCCGCTGGTGACGGTTACAGCCACCCTCCTCCTCTGTCCAGGCTGCTGTCCCCTCAGTCAGGACCAGGACTGCTACCTGCTGGACAGTTGTCCCACTTCCAGACCTCTCCTCTGCTGCACCCGCTAGTGGGTCAGCACATCCTGTCTGTCAGACAGTTCAGCAAAGAGCAGGTACAACACACATACTCTGGGGGGGGACATTGTATAACATTTGAGACTTGTGCAACCTTTTTTTGATGCCCATTATTTAGTTTTTCACAATTTGCGTACATTTTGTTTGTTTCAGATCTCGCACCTTTTTAATGTTGCCCACACTTTGCGTATGATGGTTCAGAAGGAACGCAGCCTGGATCTCCTGAAGGTAGGTCCTCTTCACAAAGGTGTTCATCTTATTGCTCATAACAAACGATATATGTGCGAGTAATGCACATCAATACCAAAGGCATCTCCGTTTCTTGAACTGTTATTAAGTCAGTTTATTCCCGTTCAGCCCTGTTTTTGACAGCAGGAACTTTCAGACCGTTACGTTTTGTGGTTGCTCTCGGACTCATTTTCAAAAAAAAAGAGAGATCGCTCAAACAAGCTGAGAGGGCGAGCGGCTGTTCTGTGAATGAGAGAGAAAGTTATTTGCTGATTGTTTCAGGGCGGTTGTTCTCAAGCACAAATAAAAATGACCCATCAAATGCTGAACAGATGATTTACTGTGGAGACAGATGCTC
This sequence comes from Cyclopterus lumpus, assembly GCF_009769545.1. Classification (NCBI taxonomy): domain Eukaryota; kingdom Metazoa; phylum Chordata; class Actinopteri; order Perciformes; family Cyclopteridae; genus Cyclopterus; species Cyclopterus lumpus. The sequence continues at coordinate 16,112,084 of NC_046989.1, forward strand.
TGTGTTTCATTGTCCTCCTCTGCATTTGATTCATTAAATCCAACCTGCATCAATCAATACTATGCAGGTTGGATGAAAAGTAGTCCCAGGAATCAAATGACCAGGAACTTCTTTGTGAAAACGCGGCTCATATAAAATAAGATAAGATAAGATAATCCTTTATTAGTCCCTCAGTGGGGAAATTACAGGATTACAGCAGCATTGCTCACAGTAATAAGTAAAACAAGTAGTATAACAGAAATAAGATAGAGTAAAAAAACAAGAAGAATATTATATATACAGACAGAGTAGAAATAGAATAAAGTGTATAAAATAAATAAAAAAATAAAAAAAATATGACCCACTATATGACGAAGCAGACTCGTACCTGAAAGTAGTTTAGTCTTTGTCGGTCTCAAGCCCAGCACCACATCTAGCTCTTCTCTCCTTACTTTCCAGGGTAAAGTGATGGCGTCCATGTTCTACGAGGTCAGCACTCGCACCAGTAGCTCCTTCGCGGCGGCCATGCAGCGGCTCGGCGGCTCGGTCGTCCACTTCTGCGAATCCACCTCATCGACGCAAAAGGGAGAATCTCTGGCCGACTCTGTCCAGACCATGAGCTGCTACGCCGACATCTTGGTGCTCCGACACCCAATGCCTGGAGCCGTGGAGGTGGGTTTCAGCTCTCACTGAACCTTTTTGTATGGTCAAGCGCCTTTAATGTGCCTTTGCCACTTTCTGCTGTGTCTACAACAAGTTATACGATATTTAACAGGTGCTGGATATTTCCAAATGGTTGAATGTATAATTTGTTCTGATGGGGGGGACGGGACGATACAACTCGTATACAACTAAAAGGCCCATTTTTGTGATCATTATTTCTCTTAAACAAAATAAATATTGCTTGCAGATTTTTATCTAAAATAAAATGTCAATCACAAGTTATTCTGCTGGCTTCCAGTTAGTTTCATGACCATCTTTAAGATCCTGTTACTTGTTTGTATATGAATTCATGAACTCTCATCTGGTTAAATTAATGATGGGCCTCCAAGATATGAAGCTGGTAGATCTCTCAGATCCAAAGACTGACAACCAAATACTTCCTCTGGATCTGAATATGTCAAAATACTTTTGATCTCAATTGTACATTGTGTGTACATTTTTATTTATAATTATTTTCTTATTACGGTATGTATTCAGATTTTTTTTTTCTTGATGTCAAGGGTTTAGTAAAAACAGCTTTTAACAAGGTATTATTGGCCAATGTTATTTGTTTAATTATTAAAATGTTTTATTAGGAACCCTAAAAATTGTTTCTTAAATAATTGCAATGAAGACATATTGAGGCTATGGTGGAGCATGTTGTAGGTCCAAACCCAACCTGTCAGTGCTCTCTGGTGGACAAACTATGCAATGAAGACACTAATAACAAAAGATGCATATCGTTGGCATTTCTATACTCCGTTTACAAATACTTTATACATACTATTCATACTATGTTTTCCATCATCGCAGAGTTCCAATTACATTTGAATTGTTTTGACTTTCTGACTCCAGAGTGCATCTCGTCATTGCCGTAAGCCTGTGATCAACGCCGGAGACGGCGTCGGGGAGCATCCAACCCAGGCACTGCTGGACGTCTTCACCATCAGAGAGGAGCTGGGGACCGTCAACGGCATGACGGTGAGGAATTGTTCGACAATTTTGGAGGCCCCCCCCCCCCCCTCCACAGTTTCCCAACTTTTAGTTTTTAGTTTACCACCACTTTTAACCAATATTTCTATTTTGGTTTCTTATATCTGTCGTGCGTTTCCTATCAGATAACTATGGTCGGGGATCTGAAACACGGCCGCACGGTTCATTCCCTCGCCAAGCTGCTGACCCAGTACCGCATCACCCTGCGCTACGTGGCTCCCAAGGACCTCCACATGCCGGCAGAGATCATCAGCTACGTGGCCTCAAAGGGCATCAGACAGGTGGGGACTCGGCTGTGTTGAAACAGCATTAGATTAGATTAGAAAACTTTATTAATCCCCAGTGGGGAAACTCATTTGCCACCAAACATTTGTACAGACAACAATAGAAACAGTCCACAGAACACAACAAAGTAACGCACTACAAGGAACAAACGTAACCACATTTGTGACGCTACAATCTGATAACTTTTTTTATTTTCGACAAAGCATTTCTTAAAGTTTCTTAGTGTTAATATCTGAGTTTGACATTTAAAAAAAAAGCAATTTAAGATGGTGTATTTTCACCTGTTTGCAGGAGGAGTTTGAAAGTATCGAGGAAGCTCTGCCAGAGACCGACGTCCTCTACATGACGAGGATCCAGAAGGAGAGGTTCGCATCTGAGGAGGAGTACATGAATGTAAGTCAACTTGTTTTTATTTCATCAACTGTATGTTGTCTCTTCAGATTAAGGCAGAAAGCAATGCCCTTTTTAAATAAAGATCATACAATAAAACTGTCAAATTGTAATTTTACACTAAATCCTTTCTTTTTTTTATTGGTAAATTATATACATATGTTTTTTTGTTTGATGGGATGAAAAGTTGTCCAATGTTTTGAGAGTCGAAGTAGGAGACTTCCCTCTTTCACCAAGTCATCGTATGTGTCTGCCTTTTGTTTCTCAGTGTTTTGGCCAGTTCATCCTCACGCCTCACATCATGACGGTAGCCAAGAAGAAGATGGTGGTGATGCATCCGCTGCCAAGAGTCAATGAAATCAGGTAAGACCCAATCGGCACCATGAGGCATTCTCGTACAATAACCTGAAACCTCCTGGTCCGTCACAAGAAATGGAAATATTTTCTACATTCATTGTTTTAAGATGCGTTTTGGGAAACGTTCCACTTTATCTTAAGACAGTATAGAGGTAGATGGGAGCCAAGGATGCAACACAGGTCCTCTGCTGGCTTCAAACTATGTATATTACGGTTATCTGGAATGTGCCTTAAATATGAAGTCATCAAGATGTCCCAAAAGTTGATGCTTGACCTTGTAAATAGTTAACAAAACTTTCTTTTCTTTAAAGTCACCACAATGTCCTTTCTGCAGCTTTCATTCGTATGTCAATCTTCCTCGGCACATGGCATTTATCCAGCCATCATAGATTTATAGATGTTCAGACTTCCAGGTTTCTGGCCACTTTAAGGACCTCTCATCCATGTTGGCTTAAAAGTTGAGACTGAATGCTCATTCTTTGACCTTGGAGACAATCTCACCTCAATGTCCATTTAGTTTTGTAAACTTGGATTCTTATTCTTGTCAAATTAATAATATTCCCCCTGAAACGAGAAAACCGTGGCTTTATGTAAACTAACCATTTTTATTACAGCAGCCAGTTCATTTCTTGATCAGTATTTTTGTCTAAAATGGTGAAACATGCCCGCCAGAAACTCTCGGAGCATGGTGACCTCTTCAAATTGTTTGTATGTTCGACCACCAATCCTACGCCCAAAGGCATTCTGTATACTAAGATATATAAAACGGAGGAAAGCAAAGAATTTTCACATTTGAGAAGCTGGCACACCGTTACTCTGTTCCAACCGTTTAGTCTATGGCGATAAGCAGTAGTTGCAGGTGTCTTTTACAACACTTTTTTTTTTTTAGGGATACCACTTCCTGATAGTGATTTTTATTTTTCCTGGGTACGTCGCCACAGACCCAGTTCATGATACTGCAAACGCAAGAACTTTAATCAGCAGGCCACAGGCTAAAACAGCGTCTGGTTAACTAACTCGGCAACAGACAGAAACTTAACAGACGTTTATTTGAATTAAGTTAAATAATTTGTTATAAAATTGTAGCAGATACATTTGATTAATCCATGCAGCTGAATTTGTTTGACAAGAAGGGCTCCCTGGGAGATTGGAAATATAATTTCCATCTGATAAAGTAATATTTAATCTGATTTGATTTGTTCTTTGAAGGCAACTGATCTCTGAGGAAATCCATTTGTAATGCACTTAAATAACTATTGATGCTCTACTGCAGTAGAGTAGTAGATAGTGCAGTCTTGCTGAAACTTATCCGTGTTTCCTTTTTGTGCTTTTCTCTCAGTGTGGAGGTGGACACAGACCCAAGGGCAGCGTATTTCCGCCAAGCAGAGAACGGCATGTACATCCGAATGGCTCTGCTGGCCACGTTACTGGGCAGATAAATCCGCTATTTGCGCCTACCGTTTTTTAGAGTAATACGTTTTGGACACGATACCAGCTTTTTCTTTCCTGAAATCTTTGCATTTCTTGTTTACAATCTCTGAAAGGGCGTTTGTAGAATGAACAATAATAATTTAACTGAGTTGTTAAGTTTCTGAACGTATGTCATGCTGCTACATGTTACTGCATTTCTTCAGTGTGACCAACCATTGAGTGTTTTTCAACAACTGGATGTTTTCTTTCACTTTTCCATAAAACTGCTTCTTCACTAGAAATACTTGCTGTATTTGGAATAGGGTGAATTTATTGTGTTTGTTAATTATGGTGGACAGGCAATCAGTATTTGTTCATCAGTGAGCCAAAGTGATCTTAAGGAGAAGGGGAAGACTCCTTGGAGGAAAGACCTTTAAATGATAACGTTGATGGTAGTATGATGTGTGGTAATGCTTAATTACATTTTTTGGTAGCTGGGTAAAATGTTCTCAACTGTAGGTCAATTTAAAGGGACCAGTTACATTAATAAAAGGGAGGGAACGGTGTAAGGGATTGTTCTGTTTGGACCAATTATGCTGCCAGTTAAGTTACTAGCTACATAAACGTGTTGCATTAACTGAAAGTATTCTCTCCATACTGGGTCTTTGATGATTTCGAAGGGATTTCTTATACTGCTGCAGTTCAGAAGTATTCTTGTATCCTCTGGGAACAAGTGGATGAATGACTTTGTATTAAGTGGAGAAATAAATAATAATAAACAATTTTCTCTTTTGCATTTGACGTTGTCATTAATATTCATCACATGAAGTGGCACGACATTACATGTGGCACAAAGCTGTTACGAATGTAGTCATGGCAATAAGTCCTGGTTGTACAGGTGGAGCTAAAAAAAAAACAATGGATTGTGTAACGTTACCTTTCTCCCGTAGTAAATTTATTATTTACTTCATGGTCTTTGAGTTTAAGGCTATTTAATTAAAAACAATATTAATAAAAAGCCCAGGCAGAGGAATTGCACCATTGCCTCTGTAAAGCTTTTTTGTATAAATGTAATGCAAAGAATTTCATACTGTGTAATACAAACCTAAAAATGTGAATGTGCATAGACAGTAAAGTTGGAAGAGAAATTGTCAAAGCAAGAGATTATTTAAACTGGCTGCTGCATTCAAGAACTATTGAAAAAAATATATTCAATTTAATTCACAAGGGTGCATGTATGACTCGGCAATGTTTTGAATATCGAGACAAAACGAGATTACGAGAACTGAAATTAATCTTATTTGGATCCTGTAAAATACTGGAGCTGCTAAAATATTTATGAATACACCTTGATTCCCTGCACTTCCATGTTATTGTCTGGCATACTATAGAAATCATGTGCGTTTCTGTTTTCATTATTTATTTGTTCAATGTGCATATTTGAAGAGGCACAGGCTAATTTCCTCTCGAAAGTGCTGAAATATGCAGCTTATGGTCAACAATGCATGTGAAGCGTTTATTACAACATCCTGGATGCCCCCTCTATCTATTTGTATTATTTTTCTGCAGCATTTCGGATCGGAAATAATTAATTTGAGAAATAAGTAGAAATCTGATTTCATTATCAGCTTTAAATGGTCTAAAAGTGGATTTTGAAGGAAACCTTTGAAAGCAACATCCCCTTCCCTGGAAGGAGGAATCAGCCAATCACAGCGCATGTGCCCGCTTGAGAAGAGAACCATACATGAAGAGGCGACCCGGCGGCCACAGCAGCGTATCACATCTCTGCACCGGGCTAAAGTGAGCCTTTACGAGGGAGTTAAGACATCAAACCGGATGCCTCTATGCTCCAGTTAACCGTACAGCGAGATACAGTGTTCAGTTTGCACAAGGTAAGGCGTTCTGGCAGCACTTAACCAGCTAGCATGAGGTTAGCTAACCGTGGGTAGCTGTCATGCTCGCGTAGGCCAAACTCTATTCAGAAATCTGGCAATTTAAGGGTTGAGTTGATTCTCGACAAAGGCAGCGAAGCGCGAGCTTATACATCGTTTCTCGGTGTCTTTGAAAACCACAGGAAGCACTTTCCCGTTGGAGACGTCTGTCAAAACACCACATGGACTGTGTTTTATGAAGTGTTGCACTTCTCAACGGGAGGGCGGTGGCGACCAGCACAGTTGTGAACGACTGCTAATAAGGATTTGCGCTGCTTCTGATGATACCCTCCCCAAAAAAATGCTGCATGCACGCGTTTGGTGTGCGCTGAAACGTAACGTTGGCTAATGCATAGAAACCCTGCAGCGACGGTGTGACAATGTTCTCGTTGCACAGACACACAAGGAAGGAAACTGCACATTAATATAACGTATATGCAGTTTAGTGCATCTTTGTCTCCACGCTACAGCGACGTCGGGTGGCTACTTGTGGCTAGCAGGTAGCCCGATATAAAGGACCACGAGTACCATCTGACATTGTAGTACATTTCTTAATGAAGTCATTGATAAACTACTTTGTGGCGACATGTCTCTGGCGTCGTCTTCACGTTTAGTGTCGCTAACGGCTAGCTCGGCACCGGGGCCCACATGCCACTTTATTTGGATGATGATGAGGAGGAGGATGATGATGATGATTAGGTAAGCCGGACGAGAGCGTTTCACGAGGAATACGCATCTTTAAACTGTACAAATGTTTCCCTGTGACGTTTAAGTATGAATGACTGGGTGTGACATAGGAAGTAGTTATCCATGTGCAGGGAGATTAGCGAGGGATTAGGGCTCCACAAGGACACACTGACGACCATCACGCGGCGTTCCTCCTTCTGTCATACCGGACACATTATCCCTAAAACACCAGCCCGTAATTACTTCAAGTCATCTGTCTGGGAAGTTGTGCTTTTTCATTTGGTTGCCATGGTCTAAAAAGAAAGTACTCTCATACTTTACGGAAGTACAATGTTGGGGCGTTAGCACTTAACTTGAGTGTTTCCGTTTTCTGCTACTTTATACTTTTCCTCCACTACAACTCAGAGGGAAATATTGTACTTTTTACTTCACTACATATTAGCTGATCACTGGTGTTACTTTGCAGATTATGATGTAATAATACAAGCTACGATCAACAAATATGTTATTGTATCAATCAAGACAGATCCCGAGGGGCAAGTTCACAAAGTACCCATCGGAATACAAAGTAAGATTTATAGAAATTAATTCAAATGAACCCTGCATTTACTGTGATGTACCGATTGATGCATCAATAATATTCAAATAATAAACTTTATCCTGGTAACATATCTTATGCTAATACTTTTGTTATTTTATTCTCAAGTAAAACGTTGACATTTCTGGAATTTGAATTGGAACAGAGTAATCTTACTTTTGAGTAAAATCTAATAATAATGCATTCTATTTGTAAGGCACTCTTCATCCAAGAATCTCAGAGTGCTACAGAGTGCTATTGATACTTCTTCCACCTCTGCACTTGTGAAACTTGAGGAAAACCACAACATTGCCCCAACGTTATGGCCGGCATCTGCTCTGCCAGAATGGGGCTCCTCGACTGCAGGTCGTATGTGTACATTCAAGAAGCTCGATCTAATTACCTAATTATGGATTCAAGTCTTTCTCCCAGCCTGCGCTGCCTCCAAGTCCTATCAGTCGGATTATTCACGTTCTAAACGATGCCATTAGCCTGCTCTGTCAGAAGTTGAGATTCAAATGAGATAGTCTAAGTTACTCCTCCACTTTAAGAGATCTGGTATCTTTCCTGACATGACATCAAATGAATGTGCCTGACCCAATTTAAGTGAATATTTTGCAACAGCGATTCATTTTACTTTCAGCACGGCGTGTTTTAGAAGTTATGAAACCGGTGTCTTAGCTGTCCGAATTAAGCGGAAGCCTTTACCGCAGACAGCTGTTATCCCCACACATTTTGACGATTCAATACAAGGAGAGGTTGTGTGTTTTAAAAAATATATATCATAAACCTATGCAGCAGTAGTTAGTCATGGTTAGGGGGATTAGAGTCTGCTGGTGATGGAGGTGGGATATGTCCACACAGACTGAAAGGGAAGTCTGCCTGAAGGGCTCATCTGAATCTCCACCATGCTATGCTATACATAGCTCTATGTAAATGTCACCTTTTTACAATCACAAATCCAGTGATTTGTCGAACATCCTGAATGGAGTGCAGTTTAGTAAATTTGACAGCTGTTTGTAAGAGAGATATATATATATATATATATATATATATATATATATATATATATATATATATATATATATATATATATATATATATATATGAAAGGGGCGTTTTACCCACAGCAACCTGTAAGTAATAGTCATGACATATTTTCTTTTTACATTTGGAGTGATGCTTGTTTGCTCCCGTGTGGGCACTGATTTGCACTCCAACTCTCCCATTGTTGAAGCTCCTCAAATTAATGCTCATATTTGCTGTCATATCAGACAGTTTGGCTTGTAATTAAGTTGTTTGAGGGGGAGCAGTGCAGTCATCAAATAATTCTTTAACAGTCTGGCAGAGATATGTTGTATGGACTTTTCTCTGTGTTCGTGGCCTCGGCTGTTTATCACATGTGACACACCTTAGAAAGCTATTGCTATTTTTGAACAATAAAGAGGCTGCTATTTTAAGAGTAAAAGTGTTAGTCTCTTAAGAGTTGCTGTCTTTGCTGAGAAAGAATTTTCTCAATGTTGCCCTCAGTCCTCACGTGATTTACATTTTTTGTCTCGAGCAATAAAAGAAATGTCTCGTTGAATTCGCACAAAGCAGGACTTTGGTGTCTTTGATGTTCAGTTCTAATAATAAACTTTTAAAAATGGTAATTTAAGTACTGAATATGGACTCCAGTAGTATAATAGGTTGCTTTGTGTCTTTGCCCACACAGTTGTTGATCTGCAGGGTGATATATATATTTTCTAGTCCTACTATTGCAACTAGAGTAACAAAATAATGTAATACTGATTTTGATCAACTTTCTAAATGTTTCTGCTAAGCCATTTTTTTAGTTGTCATAGTCATATTATCCATCATAAGATCAGAGTTCTGTTGAACAAATATCTCATTAAATGTTCTCTTTATCACATTCAGGGCATTCAAAAAGCAAACAGACATTTTGCTATGTAAAGGTGTAGAGGAGTGAACATCTACCCGAGTCACTCTCCCTCTGTGTGTGTTGTTGGTGATCCAACAAGCTGGAGGTTTAAGCTTTTAAAGTATATAAATCTACAAAAACGTTCATATGTAAATCATGATGACTTGAAAACCATTTTATTTTTTATTAAGAATATACTAAACCTTCCTATGTAGATTGATAGATATGCGTGTGTTTTGTCAAACCCGTGTGTTTTTCATACACGCATACATGTACTTTGCCTCCCTCATTTTGTGCCTTTCAGCTAAAAAAAAAAAAAAACTCGGAGTACAAAAGAGCCCCAGTTTAACTATTTTTAAAGAAAGACAAAAGACTCCTGTTGCGTCTTCAGTTTTAGCGCCTGTGCTCGTGCTGGTGGAAATGTGTTGTGCTTCCTAGGTCCTTTTTAGCGTGATAAAGGAGCACCATTTGCGTACACGCAAAGCAGGTTTTTATTTCTTCTTTCTTTTTTTTACAGTCTGCACCGCAGCGACTGCAGTTAGCTAATTAACCTAATAGAGTTGGCTCAGTGACCCTCCATCGATCGCTCCAGTGTGAGAGATTGATCGGTGCAGACTTCTCTTGCCCGGAGGTCTTGCAGGTTTATGTAGAAAGCTGAGGCCTCTTCTATTGAACTGCTCTCTCCTGACCGACTGCCCACGGTTTGCGCAGCATGTTTGGAGAATTTGGAGTGTTTACATCAGCTTTCTTGGCTTCAGCGGGCGTGCCATCTGGTCCTGCAGCGTGTCCATGGTTGACAGAGATATTGGCCTTTTTGATCTCTTTGCAGTGTTTATTTCAAATCAAGAGCCCACTAATCCTAACTTTTTGAGAAGCATTGGAAACCTTCAATGTTTGTTGGTTTCCGATGCTTGTGGAAAAAACACTACCTGGTTATCAAAATAGTTTCTTATCTTTTCAGCTCTCGTTCTTGTTGACAGAATAATTTGTGTTTATTTTGAGACTTTAAAGATATAGTTATTGTAACTAGTACCGTCTTTTACAATTACTAATGTGTGATGGTAGTGTGAAGCTTAACTTGAGTTCTTCCCCCAACATGAGACAACAAATGCAAAGCTGCTTTTTATTTTATTTTTCCTGCAGCGCTACAGCGAGTGTTGATTTCTTCCCAGATGCCCTCAGGATTGGGATGTTGTTGTTAATGGTTTTGGATGTGAGCATGTTATTTGTATGTGTGATTGCTGAGAAAACACAGAATGATGTGGTAGTAAAACAGCCTATACCTCGCTGAAACTGAAATCTTACAAACAGAATGTACCGAGTTCATGTTGAACTTAACGTTAAGCTAGTGGCAGCACTGTTGACCCCATAATTATGGATGCGTATACTTTCTGTGGTTGCTATGACCGTTCCTTCATCCTTCGTGTACGCCTTTTAGCGCCTACTAACCCCTCAAGTTAACGATGTGGCTATTAAGTCCCACGTGTTTTATGATGTCGGTAGCTTCATATTATTATATTGATGTTTATAAGTAGCTCTACGATTATTTTCATTATCAATTCATCTGCCAATTATTTTCCAGATTAATCGTTTGGTCTTTATTATGTCATAAAATAGTGAAATATGTTCATTCAAGTTTCTCAAAGTCCAAGGTGATTAAAATGTCATGTTTGTCCTTCCAAAAACCCAAAGATATTCAGTTTAATATGATATAGAAAATCTGTAAAAAATGAAATGTTTATAGATAGAAAATACATAGTTAATACCATTATTGAAATGGGGGATGAAAACAAAGTCCAAAACATGCAACGTGAAGCCGTTTTCTACGTCACTCTTTGAAATTGTGACCATTTTCCACATTTGTCTTTGCATTTTGTAGACTAATCAATTTAAGAGTAACCCAATAAACCAATTAATCTAATCCCATTCCATCCTTTTCCAATCCAACTGCAGTCTACTACATTGAACATTATCTCAAAAGAATAAATACAAGGAAACAAACTCTTTTTTTGGGCACCATTAACAACAGCAAAACATCCAAATGTTCACTCTTACGCAAGCTTGCTACTTGTTTGTGTAAGTCCGAATTAGGTTGTAATGTTCCAAGTAGAATGGTTTTGTTAAGGATGCGTGTGTTTGGGTACACAAAGGTAACACGCAATGAGTAATTGATATACAAATGGTCCTTTTGAGGGTGAAGTATACCTTTTTAATAACATAAATGTGTCACGTCTTCACAACGAGAGCAGACAACTACAGAATGCTTAGCTGAAATAACAAAAGCCCACAGTTCACACAGCTCTAGCATTAGCTGGGGATTTGTAATAACTGCAAAGGTCATCTGAGTTTGTAATCCTCTGCAAATCTGCCCACTTTGTATTATCTAAAATAAATAAAATCCAAATTGCCTACCATATGGCAGAAGTCATTTCTGATAATACTAGTCCTGCGCGAATAAACATCTTATTAGTCTTATTCTTTATCCCTATATCAATGTCTTTACTTTCACCCTGGAAGTCTAATGGATGCTGCAATGCAAAGGCTTAATGAGAAACACAATAGTATAATGTGTGTGTGTGTGTGTGTGTGTGTGTGTGTGTGTGTGTGTGTGTGTGTGTGTGTGTGTGTGTGTGTGTGTGTGTGTGTGTGTGTGTGTGTGTGTGTGTGTGTGTGTGTGTGTGTGTGTGTGTGTGTGTGTGTGTGTGTGTGTGTGTGTGTGTGTGTGTGTGTGTGTGTGTGTGTGTGTGTGTGTGTGTGTGTGTGTGTGTGTGTGTGTGTGTGTGTGTGTGTGTGTGTGTGTGTGTGTGTGTGTGTGTGTGTGTGTGTGTGTGTGTGTGTGTGTGTGTGTGTGTGTGTGTGTGTGTGTGTGTGTGTGTGTGTGTGTGTGTGTGTGTGTGTGTGTGTGTGTGTGTGTGTGTGTGTGTGTGTGTGTGTGTGTGTGTGTGTGTGTGTGTGACCAGGGTGACCAGGGTGACCAGGGTGACCAGGGTGACCAGGGTGACCAGGGTGACCAGGGTGACCAGGGTGACCAGGGTGACCAGGACATTAGCCTCCTCTGACAGGGACTCGGACGGTTAATTTGCAAGATCAGCAAAATGTAATCTTCTTTGGTCAACAACCCGGCATTATTGGCGTGGCTTAGTAAACGTCAGGAGGGGGGGGTGTTGTAATTGTACAGTAGCCATAGTTTGATCATAAGCTCTTTTGTCCATTTGTAATTGTGAAACACTAGTTCCACGCTATTTAACATCACAGTAATTATTTTACTCCACTTATGAAACAATGGTGATAATGTAAAAAGTGTTTTGGATTGGTACGCCTAAACCCAAGGACGTTATACCTCACTCAAGTCTAAAATGGGTGTCGAGTGTTGTTTAAAGACCCTAAAAAGGACAAGAGATGGAGATGACCTGCATTGTGCATGAGGCTTTTGAGATTGACATATGGGAGAAATCCCCCCACCCCATAATACTGCCATCTAATTTGGCTATAAACCAATGAGCTCACCCATATGAGAATATTGGACTATTCGTTTGTTTGGTTAGATATTGGGTTCGCATTAAATTATATACATATATTTATTATTATTTTCAGATTATAATTTCTTTTGTAAATGTAGGCCATCAACAACATTTCGTCGGCACGTTCTATATTTATACATTTTAATTACACAGGCACAGCAGTGAGCGCCACGCTTCAGTTCACCTTGGCCGCTGAAGCGAAAACAAAACGCCAAAGACCTCAGCTGTGGGGGAACACACTTTTAAAATTGAGCCATGGAAACGGCGAGACCTTTTGGGGGAAATAGTTTTTTGATTCATTGTCAAAGAACACTACCAACAACACGGTAGCATCAGTAAATCCTTACAATGAAGGCCTTTTTAATTAACAAATACAAGTGTTGCAGCGCTATGGCATCCTTAGTAGCTGAGAACGGAGAGATGCAAATGTTCTGACGCCTGTCCTCGGTCCTGACTTCATGCACTGAGCAGTTCTACACACGCTAGGACGCTCCTTCGGTAAACAGTAGTGCCGGGAAGTTAAAAACAAAGTGTTTTGGGTTGAATCTTGATTCATGATCTTTTAATCCCTTTACGTTGACTACAATTTCATCATCTTCAAATAATTGTTTTGACTCCCTCTTACTCTGTTACTTTTCTTTTCTCCCTCCTAATAACAGAGGTGAGCCATGGCTGAACCAAACCCCTCCCGCCCCCAAAGGAAGATGTCCACCGCTGGGGAGAGTGTGTACAAGGTGCTAGGGCTGGAGAAAGGAGCGACAGCCGAGGACATCAAGAAAGCATACAGGTAAGCAGTCTGAACCGGCAATAATCTGAATTGTTACTCCATTTGCCTCCTCAAAGGATTCAGGCAGGCTAACCACATTGTAATTATTACTGTGGGGCATTTCCTAAATCCTTTGCCTAAATTGGTGTAATCCTGTTCCCGATAGTGTTGGTAAACACCGCCTCCATAGGTGGTCCGATTACTCTGGGACATTCCTCCACCAGTTGTTGCTAAAGAGCAATAATCTTTATTGTGACTTTGACGTGGGCGGAGGAACCATGTTCCATGTGGCATAACTTGTTTAAAAAAAAAACCCTCCTATGTACTAGCCATTCAAATTACTGTGATAAACAATGTGCTAATTGCTAATCATTAACGAAGTGTAGATGAAAATATCCTAAAATACATCAAATCCTCCTCCTCCTCCCCCTTACTTAAACACTTTTCCACATCTGCTCTGCGTCCTTTGATTTCCTGTGTGCTCCTCCTCTCTCCTGTCAGGAAGCTAGCGTTGAAGTACCATCCGGATAAGAACCCGGACAACCCAGAGGCAGCGGAAAAGTTCAAGGAGATTAACAACGCCAACTCTATTCTAAATGATGAAACCAAGAGGAAGATCTACAACGAGTATGGCTCCATGGGCCTTTACGTGTCTGAACAGTTCGGCGAGGAGAGCGTCAAATATTACTTCCTCATGTCCAAATGGTGGTTTAAGGTTTGTACTGTGGTTTGTTTACGGCTTTTAAAGTGCAACCGGTGTAGAGGAAAATAATCTTTCCGATCTATTCCGCTTGGAGCTGCACGATTATGAAAATATATGCAGATTTGAACTAGAAGTACTAGTTCTTATTGACGGAAGTAAGAAAAACATAAATATGTAACAGCTGATTCCATATCTTTGAACGGTATTGTTATTGTAGTGGCCAACAATAACAGTAACACCTGTACAATCAGGGCTATAGGCCACCGTTCCCGTTGTCTGAAACCTGCGTTCAGCCATAGTTTATCCTGTTGCATATTTTATTGTGGGATGGCTCTGTTCTTTTCCTCTACAATTAGTTCTAGTAAATTTTGAAACGTTATGAAACATTTCTTGTGTCAGAATCCGATCACAACATTTCAAAATGGGACTAACGGATGAATCTTTTCTCTTATCTCTTACCAACTGTTAAGATTATCAGATACCAACACCTCTTATCTTAATATAGCTCTCACACGTTCATGAGTCCTTAGTATGCCCGTACAAAAGGGTTGAATAAAGTGTTACAAGTTTGAACTGTGCAGCGTTAATGATTTGGAGATAAAGACGGTCCTATTTGATCCTCCTGTTTGCGCTCATGTAAATAGTTGTGATGTGTTGTTCTGTTGATTCCTGCAGGGTCTGGTACTGTGCTGCACAATGTTCACCTGCTGCTGCTGTTGCTGCTGCTGCTGTTTCTGCTGCGGGAAGTGTAAACCACCGGACGACGATGAGAACTACCAGTACGTCAACCCTGAAGACCTGGAGGCCCAAATCAAAGCGGAGCAGGACGGAGGTGAGGGGGTGGGGGGGTTTCACATCGTCATGATGCAGGCTCTCGGGTCTTGAGAACGTGGACGTTGTAAATATGTTCTTTCTGGTATTTTTTTTTTCTGTATTCTTTTCATAGATTGTTGTGTAGCATTTAGCTTTGTGATGAACTATTGTTCATAGTACACGTAGGAGACTACACGCTCTCTTTGGATCAAGTTTGACACAGGCAGGGTATGAGGACCTTTTAACCATGGTGCATTCAACACACCTCATACCTGATCAGTTAAAAGAACACGTAACCCACAAAATGACTGTTTGTATATCAATTACTCCGCCTGTGGTAACTTGAAGTCTTATTGTTTGTCTTCCATGCCTCTATGGCAAAAGAATAATTCCAAAAATGAAGAAAAGTCTTGAATAGAATTAGGGGCCGCCTTTTAATAAACAGTAAAACTATATTAAAAACATCCGTTTATGAATTCTCACACAACTCGTTTAGTTGGGTAGTCTGATTTAGCCACTTGTTAGCAGCCGTCTTTTTTTTTCTAAGACGTGTAAAAGCTGCAAAATTCACAACAGGGTTATTTACCAAAGTATTTGATGTAGTAGAACAAAACGTTAAAATCTCTTCGGACCTTATTTCAGCAATCCCACCGGAAACCCATTGACTTTGAGACGAGGGAAGTGCTTCCAGTTGTTTTAAGGTGGAGCGAGCAGCATGAGAATGAGGGACACTTTAGTTTCTGTGTCAGTAGCTCCACACGCTGTTTTAAAGGGAGAATGCTGTCCACAGCCTCAGGTGTTACGGTTGGACAGTAAAGGGTGCATTTTATTGAAAGATTATTTTCCTCTTTCAAAACTCACATTATCTTTCTTTAAATCCAGTAATGTCACAGTACCATGACTGACTAAGGCTGCAGCCACACTGTTACTTGTTAGTTTGAAAAGGGCATTTTAAATACCGAAACGGCAGGGAAGCACACGTCTGATGAGGCCCAATCAAAATAGCGAATGTAGGTGTCTACTAAAACACCGACCCCTAAAACATGCGCGTCTGTCTAAAGGGTTCAAAAAGTGCCTGAGTCGTGTGGACGCCAGGTGTAAACGCAGGAAGGAAATGTACATGTTTTTTTTGTTTTTTTAAGCAAAGATGTGTTGGTGTGGATGTAGCTTAGCTTTATAACCAATAATATTGGAACGACATCTGTAGGATGACCGTAAACTAACCTCACCAGTGAATTGAACATGCTCTCACTCTGCAGGATTGGTGTGTGTGTGTGTGTGTGTGTGTGTGTGTTCATGCTCCAATCCAACAGGTTACACAGTAATCATAGGCCAGCCCAAATCTAGTCTGGGTCCAGAAAGCCCAGAAGGCCAGAGTCAGCAGCCCATCCCAATGCCACTGCCCATGCCTCCCCCCGAGCCCCAGTCGCCGACCTTAGCCAGTCCAGCGGGGGAAGAAAACCCCGGAGAGACCCTACCAGAGTCGAAATGACTCGTAAGAGCCGCCTCGTCTCATTCATCCGCCACATTGTCTCCCCTGGTGTTGCTTGTCAGCTGCCTGTCTGGGTGCACGTGGCTCATCGCTTCCTTCACTCATCCGTAGCAAAACCACTCGTGCTGTCACTCACCACTGCACTGTTGCATTCATCATGCCACGCCGTCTCTTAACCTGCATGTTGTTTCCATACACTTGTCATCAGTGTTGCACTAAGTCACTGTACTGTTTGCTTGAATTGCTGCCAGAAGATTAATCAATTACTGTAGTGTCTGCCTCTCTTCTTTTTTTTTACTTTACTATTGTGTGTACTAAGGTCTCATTTTGTACTACCTGTTTTTGACTCCTTCGATGGTAAGCTTGCATCATGTAGAAACAGAACCTGAAGATGCCTGTTCTATGAGATTTTATTTAGTTATATTTCTCAGATATTTTATGCAAAAATGATAGCACTGCATGTCCACTTCTAGTTAATTACACAACCGGATTTGTTCAGAATTTAATTATTTTACTGGCTGTAACTTTTTTTTTCTGCCAAGTTACGGTTTAAAACCGTAGCTGCATTGATCAGATGAGGATTTTGATTTGAACGTTGCTTTAATGGCATGTATGATATAGAGGGTAACGTGGGTACTTTCCTCCCGCAGGATAGTGACAGTGCAAATGGGCCTCAACTAGGGGAAGCAGGTAGGTTGTTTTTTTTGTTCTCATTTGTTTTATGCAGAGTGAAGCATCACGCAGGTAGAATAAGCTATAGCGAGACCTGCTCTTGTTGTACCTTTTGTGTGGACGACCAAGAGACGATGTTGTAAAGCTGTACGTTAGAAAACGGTGTCGGCCTGGTTGTGTCTGGATCCCTGTTTGACTCTTCCTCTCTCTCCCTCTTTCAGCCATTCAAGCCCCTACGATGATCCAGCCACATTCGACTGCTGCCAGAGATCAACCAGCCCAAAGCCACCAGCCGGCCCAGGCCCACACCTCAATCCGGACCCCTCAAGCCACCTGATCTACCCCCTGGAAAACACCTGTAAAGTGGGCACCTAAAGGCTCTTGTCCACCACATCAATCCCCCCTTGCCCCCCAAAATGGAACTCAAGTTATGGAGGGGGTATTCATGCAAATTAAACTACTTGCTGGGTTCCGAAAGTGCTAATATCCTCACTGAAAATGTTAGTCCCCTTTCTCCTTCCAGCTTGCTACATACTTTTAGCCTAGCCTGGGCTGGATGTGGTCTTGCCAACCGTTTCAGTCATCCAAGACTAAGCTTTGCGACATGCCCGGATTCCTCACCAATCTGTTGTCGTCATCCCATAACTACCAGTGAGGACTGAGCTGCAAGATGGCAAAACCAGTGAGATACAAGGGCAAACAACATCATGGACGGGTGATCCTCATTATGTATCTGCTATTCAGACTAGGACTGGAATTATCTCCCTCCTAACCGCCCTTGTGTCTCCCTCCATTTTAGACTTTTTTTTTTTTTTTTTTTAAATATACATTTCTCTCCTTTTTAACTAGTTTTGGAGTTGTCCTCCAAGTTAAAGAGAAGGATGTTTTGGATGCCACTTGTGACTGCTGCACTGCAACGTAGGTGTGGAGGACCGTTTTTCTCGTTTCCTCGTCCTTCAGTCTCGTTTCAACAAGCAGTCGCGTTCAGTTAAATATTGCATTAACGCCCTCTTAACGTTCCTTTCGAACAAGCTCAAGATGCCACGTGTGGCGGTTTGAAATATTCTTCTTTCGACGGAGGACTGAAGGAGCAACGTTTTCAATCGGTGGGACCCTACTACATGTCACATGAACGCACAACCGCGAGGAGGGGGAACAGAGGAGATGTGACTCAGCAGAAGTGACTGACAGAGGATGTCTTCGATGTTAAATGTCTGAGCCAAAACCCGGAACTGAAGGTGTAGAGCCTGGATCGGGAGCAGCGTCGAGGCTTTCCTCCCCGACGTGCATGCATTTCTTTCCCGAATGCATGCCCCTCCTCCCTCCCCCCCCCTGTACAGCACTGGAATACAGTCCACACCCAAACCATAAACATGACATGCAGATTCTGGTTACACACTCATACACATTCCCCCCCCCCACACACACACACACGGGTATATATGTATATATACCAGCGCTTATGTCATTGTGTGCAACCATGGGCTTTAAAAAATACTAATCTAACCCCCGGTGTAATCTATTGATTAAAATGGACACGGACAGAGATGCCATACGGTGGAAGATAACCACATTTCTATTGATTATGTTTTGTTTGGTGGTTGCGCTCCTTCTTGTGTTGCAGTCAAACTACTAAGCCAACAGCTCCATGTAGCCCGCCAACCCACGACAGTCTGCCACAGTTCACGTTGTCAAAGTGGTTTTTATAGTCCACGTTTGGGTCTGTGCACCTTGCGAAGCGGGTCTGTTACCATTTCAAGTGGTTTTAACCTCAGTCCAAGGTTTTAGTTTACCCCTTACTTCCGGAACAACAGAAACCGTCAGCTCTTAAGTTACTTGATGAACCGTAAACTCAAATCCAGATTCACTAAGACTGCATTGTAAGGGCAATCTTCTGACTTCATTGCGCCTCAATTGCATTTTCATCCATTCCTCGAATTCACATAATGGGCTGCAGATTAATTTGTGGCCCTTGAAAAAAGTTCACTGAGAAAGCAATCGTCCCTCCTTTTCTTATCTTTTATCTATTTTAGTTTATTTATCAAGTGGTGCTTCTTTGCACCATACAGTTCCTTTTCACAGTTGAGATGGCCTCTTCCTCTGCTTCCATGGCGACAGTGCTGTGCCTTCAACAATAAGTGCAGCAGGGACGGAACAGACGACTATTGATGCAACATTTTGATGACTGTTTGTAGCTGTTGGGGGAGAAATCATCTGTAAATACAGCGAAAACACACACGGGTACATGGCCGTGAGAAGAGGCTTCAGTCCTTAGTTCTGCTCTTGGCTGGCATGGCTGTCTCATTTGTGTATTTATTGCTCCTCCCTGTGCAAACCCTTTAGTGAATCTGGATCAGTGTTTCAGCTGCACGGTGACAACAGCCACCAGAGATGATCCTGACTTTAGCAAAAAGTTTCACACGCACACTTTCTTTTTTTCGTCTTTTTTTTTGTTATACACTTTACATGTTCACTCAATCTTTTAGCTCACTTTTATTTGACATTTTCCCCTTTTTTTGGGGGGGGGGAGGGGGATTATGGTCTAGTTAGAGAGGAGCAATCTCACCCATCAGTCACAGGCACTTTTTCAGAGCAGTTTAATCTGCATGGTCAACGTTGGTGCTGCAGCTAGTCATGGGACAATATTGGAATTTAATGTCAAGGTTTTCCTGAACCAAAGTGACAAATCTTTTCCAATAATCATCAAAATGTGCTTACCACTTTTTAAATGGCACTTAAACATACTGCAATCACTTTACCTAGGATATTGTCAAGAACCGATGAAAAAAATCCCCAATCTTAGAAAAGATCAATTTTAAGGTACGCCTGCATCAATAAATAAAAGATAAAAAAGTAATAGCAACATTGTGTGAGTCTGTTTTTTCTTACATAATAATTCTTATATATATATATATATATATATATTTTTTTTTTTTTAATCAGGCTCTTGTTTTTCACTTGATACCGAGCTCAAAGACACCCGTGAGGATCTTCACAAATATCCCCATAATGGAAATTCCCAACAATCCACTTATTGTGAATGTTATTCAGATCTGCGATCACAAGCCTATATCCCATCCCTAGCTGCAGCGAATAATAACTTCTCTTGATTCATCGCTTTGTCTATGTGACGCCAGCAGATTGGCCACCACCAGTTTCCCAGAGCCCGACGGGACGCCTTCACGTTTCTGCTTTCTGTCGATGGAATAACTGACTGACGGTTTCAGCTCATGTCACTTGAGGGTCCCTCGTTGAGGTATTGACGGATGTTATCGAGATTGAATTTCTGAATTGTATTGTTACTGATCTGTACATATAGGGCTATTGAGAGAGGCGAAGAGTCTTATTAACCCCAAACCTGTGTTTTTATTGAGCCCAATTAGTCGGTCGCTCTAATTCCTCATGGCTGTGTTCCATGTGAAGTCCACCTCGATACTGTTCACCCGTCAATATCATGTGAATGGTATCGAGTAACGTTTGCTCTAGTTGATGCATACTTTCAGATCCAAGTTTCATATTTAACTACTTGCCACTTTGATCAGTTTGACGTACTTTACCTCTGGAGCATGGGGATTATTAATTGTAACATCATTTTTTGCAAGCTTTTTTGTTTTGTTTTCATTCCTCATCAAAATTAGTTTCATTGCCTTGAACGCACCATCAATCTGAAATGACGCTGTGGACACTGACACATGCTCGTGTATTACATATCTGAAGTTAAAAAAAATATGGATGAGGAAAAAAAGTTTAAAATTTTTTTAGAAATATACTTATTCATTGTTCTATGAGAGAGTTACTGCTCCTGACTAAGAAAATAATCCGGCACATATTCCTTTAAATCAGACTTATAGATGAAAATGTTTTTTTTTAATGCTTTGTGAAACAAGTTCTTAGCCAACACACATTTTGTTGCCATGTCTTGATTAATAACATTCAAAACTTTAAAGCTCGTTTACTCTGGTGGATAAGTTGATGTGCTGTTGAGAATTGTTGTGTTGTGCGGAGTCGTGTTGCTTGTAGGTGAATTTATTTCCAAATCTTTTAACTAAATGTTCTTGCTTTCCGGTGGCAGGGTGAAACTTTAAAGGGTATTCCTTTTAGTTTTTCTCCCACAATAAACAAAGGCCGTAGTGTGTCTGTCAATCTCAGCTGCTAAAACTCCTTAATATTAATATTGCCTGGTGAACTGCAATAAAATAATGTCGACCTACATGTGGAACCAGCAACTGAGAACTGTTTCATTTTGGTGAATTGCAAAATGTAGTTAAACCAGCTCAGACCTCCACGGCTTTATTTTGGCTCCGCCTGCGTCTCGCACAGAAGAACCATCAAACTTGCAAGTTCTCCGGTTCTCCGGTTCTTCTCAAATCAAAAGTGTTAAAGCAATGAGGCCATGGCGCACGGAAAGAAGGCATTATTTATTATTTTTGTAATTGTTGTAAATAACTCGTAAAAAAAACAGCAACTGAGCTGACAAAATTCCTTTTTGTGAGTGGAGACGTGTAATGAATTAATGTCTGTTTTAACAGTGTACATGCATTTTTATGGTTTTTTTAAATTTGTCACATAGAAATACCATAATTTAAATGTTATATTACTAAAAGGGCATTCAACTTGGCTGTAAAATGATGAGCGCAGACTCTAAAAGTCATTAGTGTGTCTACTAAAGTCCCGGGTTGAATGTTTTGTGCTAACCTGATAGCATACACTGTGTTCGCCCATAGAAACTCATGCTTATGCTTTAAAACCGGTAGCATGGAGCTAACGTTCTGTATCAATGGAGTTTAGATCCGTGTTGTCGTTACTCGACTGACACGTGGGACAATCGACCAGAATTGCTGTGTTTCTCCGAAGAGTGACGAGAAACTATTAAATTGACCAGATCAACATGACAAAGACATTTTTTTTTATCAATTATGGGTTTTTCTTTTGGGGGGGCTGACTGTTGTGGTTCCGTGTGGACGATCTGTAGATGAGTTAATATAAAATTCAACCAAATAATAAAGGGGGATTTTATAACTTCTTGTCTCTTAGTTAGTCATTTATTTGCATGACGCATGTTCAATAGTCAGTCGTTTCTTCTCACAGCTCAATGTTACTCAAACAGGAGGAAATGGTGAATAGGTTGGGGACTATTTTTAGCTGCAAATAATTACACATTTGGTGCTCTAGTAAGTTTTTGGGCCAGCGGGAAGGTTAACGGGGCATTGAGTCACAATAAACAAGGGAACATGTCACCCGGAGCAACAGTGTGGCTCATTGATGTGTTTGTCATAGTTTTTTTGGAGAATGGAGCTCAATGACGGCGGACGAAAATACTTTCGCTGATGCGTTTGATCACTTCGTGGGATCCGTTGATGATTAGAAAAATATATAGAACATAAAGAGTTTGCGCACTGACGCACAAGGATAAACTGTACAAAATAAGAGGAAAAAGAATCTGGTAGTAGAGATGCATGAATAGCTGTTTGTAAGTCTAGCTTACTCTGCAGCAGCCGAGCCTATAAATAGTCTAGTAATCCCATTAATAGCTTAGTCTATTTAGCCGACTCCATTCTGTGGATTATAAAATACCTTGTGGGTTTGGCCGCTGGGAAGCTGACCTCGCTGCTATCTACCCACTTCTCAGGAAGCTGACAAAGGTCAGAGGGCAGAGACGGGAGGTGAAAGTGTCTCTGGGTCACAATGTGGAGGAAGTTGGACTTAAAACGGAATCTGGATAGGATGGATGTATTTCAAATGAATTACGTCATTATTGTGTCATTGACCTATTTGTCTCTGTTGACCTTAATTTAACTTTTTGTTTTGGTAAGATTACATTTTATTACTTCAGTTTTATTAATCAATAAACAAATGCATTATTTAATTCATCCGTTAGTTCATTAAGCCATTCAATAGGTCTGTCCAATTTGCCTGTTTCTTAACAATAACACATTTTAGTTTTCTTATGGACTGCTACACAAAAAAAGGATAAAAGGCAGATGTATCCGGTGATTGTCTTCTTTGTATTTATTTTGATAGGGACACAGATTTATATTGACAACGTTTCAATTATCATGAAGCCTTAGAGACCTCTGTATTGTTGTCATTTATTCCTGGTATTTAATATTTCAATTTTAAATAAAATATTAAATAATTTGAAATTGTCAAACAAAAATTGCTCCTCCTCAAAGATTACCCCCAACATTACTCAGACCTTAATTTCCTCCGAGGTAGCTGTACTTGATAGAGATGAAATAATTATAATCTTTCTCCTAATCCCATTAAATGTATACAATACCTGCAGTAAAGCGGTAGGTGGGCATATTAGGTTACAAGACAAAGTCCTGCATTCAACATTGTACTGAAGTAAGTGTATATTTTCATCAACAATGTTTAAAGTACTGATTAACAGTGATTATATATAGCCATGTCAATTCCTCAATCCTAATGGTAATAATCTTACTCTGAATGGCCGATAGAGGGCAGCAGAGAGGACATTATCTTGCATATGTTCCCAGTGTCCTATGTTCTTGATATACACCAACATTGTGGGAGATTGGTACGGGCTATCTTTGCAGTTCAAATTGCAAATGAGTGTCGGAAGCTGGACTTTTCAAATGCAGTTTGAAAAGTACAAAATCCATTCAGCCACAGGGAAAATATCAATGTGTGAAGGAAAGAAAGAAAAGAAAACTCCCCTGCCCGCAAATGTGAGAACACGGGTTTGAAGGAGTTAGACACTTCCTGTGTGATGATGTTGTGACAAACAGAAATCTAAGCTGAGAAATGGAGCTGTTGATGCCAAAGTGCTAATGAGCTCCAACATGGAGGTCAGAGGTTGCAGTCTCACGTCTCAAGTATCAGACTTTATACAAACATTATCATTTGAACCGTGGTGGCACCGACCGCTGTCCTGATCTCCTGCCACGCCCGAAATGTCCAATGGCCGGGCTGGGGAACGCAGTTTAGCCAGTAACCCAAGCCAGAACAAACTGAGCATCTAAAAATAGTTACCAGTCCAGCTGCTGTGGGACTGAGACAGGGGGGCGTGGGAGGCTACAGGGATAGACAGCGGGGGGAAAGAGACGGAAAGAGAGCTAGAAAAGAAGACCAACAACAACAAAATCTAGAATACCCCCCTACACCACCACCACCACCACCGTCTTCTGACCTTTTGGACGTTTTACTCACCGCTCCCTGGAAGTGATGAACTTTGCTCTCAGGCCTCCATCAGCAGGCAGTTCTGGGCCCGGCGCCGGCAGAGGAGCCACCATGGAGAACCTGGAGAAGCAGCTGGTCTGCCCGGTCTGCCTGGAGCTGTTCTCCAAACCCGTGGTCATCCTGCCCTGCCAGCACAACCTCTGCCGCAAGTGTGCCAACGACATCTTCCAGGTGGGTGTGGTGTCCGTCTTGAAGGGTTGTTCATTGGCCCGTTTTCATCCCGGCACATTTCTGATCGCAAGCAGCCATCATTGTTTTCAAATTGAGGTGGTGTTTCATTTCATCAACAAAATAGTCCAGAAAAGTTTATCTTTTGAGTATCAAACACTCTTCTCAATCTTTTACCCCTGCAAAAGTAGAACTACCAGTTAGTTTGAAACTGAACTAAAAGTACAATGATACATTGTTTTGCTTGATAACATTACTTACTGTTGAAATGTATCAATGTTTAAGCGTCTGAGTGTCTAGAAAAGCGCTATATAATTTTTATTATATATATAATAAGTATTATTATTATCATTATTAATGTGTAACACATTTGAGGTACTTCATACAGTACTGGTTTTTCATTAATACATCACTATCATATTTTATAAGACACTCTAAACTATCATCTTAGATCTCAATCAGAAATGTAATAAGTCATTATAGCTGTTGGATAATGTAGTGGAGTAAAAAGTACATTATTAAAGTAAAAGTGAAGTACAAAGTAGACTAAAATGATATTTCTAAGTACCTCAGATTTGTACTTAAGTACAGTGCTTGAGTAAATGTAATTAGTTGCTTTCACCAAGTACACCATGAACAAATATGATGAGCAACAAATGTCTTGAAAATGTCTACCACATTTGTTTTGTGTATTTGTTATTATTGTCAGACATTAACATCCGGGACATTCCACTGAGACAATAAAGACAATATTGGTATGCGTGAGTGAGATATGGCATATATTTCTGAGGGGAATCAGAAGACATACATTCTGTTGTCTAGACACGTGTTACATGTGCTTTTCCATCACCGCCTTCCACCGTCTCCAGTCGGCTAACCCCCTGGTCCAGGCCCGCGGCTCCTCCAGCACGGCTTCCAGTGGCGCTCGCTTTCGCTGCCCATCGTGCCGCCACGAGGTGGTGCTGGACCGCCACGGGGTCTACGGTCTGCAGAGGAACCTGCTGGTGGAGAACATCCTGGACATCTACAGACAACAGGAGTCCTCCAGGTGAGTGCGTGTGCAGAAAGGAAGGTTGTTTTTTTAACATGCATACGTACTATAGATGTTAAATAAATGGGTTATTACACATTGTCATCTAATTGTAAGCAGATCTAAGGAGACTAAATTAAGTTACGGTATTTGTCAACTATAGACTCATTTTAATAATTATTTCATAATTTACATCATTTGAAAAGTCTCTTAATTTGACTTTTTCTGAAGTAGGACTGCATGTTATTGTCATCATGAGTGACCACCAACAGAGGGCAGCATTGCGTCCTGTTACTGCAGTCTTCACGAAATGTGCTGTTTTCGTTGCAGACAACAGACTTTGAGACGGATTAGTGTGCGTGTGTGCGTGTGTGTGTGTGTGCGTGTGTGTGTGTGTGCGTGTGTGTGTGTGTGTGCGTGTGTGTGTGTGTGTGTGTGTGTGTGTGTGTGTGTGCGTGTGTGTGTGTGTGCGTGTGTGTGTGTGTGTGTGTGTCTGTGTGTGTGTGTGTGTGTGTGTGTGTGTGTGTGTGCAGGGAAAACATACTGGGAAAGAGAATAATGTCAAAGCAACAAAATATATAAAATATGGAACGAATGAGTTCATACACATCATTTGAAAGTGTAACTATTTAACTTTCACTGGTTACATTACATTACATTACATTACATGTCATTTAGCTGACGCTTTTATCCAAAGTGACTTACAATAAGTGCATTAAACCATGAGTCCAAACTCAGAACAACAAAAATCAAGCAAATACAATTTCTTCAATAACGTTAAACTACAGAGTACTATCCGTAAGTGCCATTTAAGTGCTACTAAAGTGCTAAACAACAAAGTGATATTGGTAAGGGACATTTAAGTGCTACCAGAGTGCTACCACGGCTCTACCTTCCCTATTCAAGGTACAGTCGAAAAAGTTGTGTTTTTAGTTTGCGACGGAAGATGTAGAGACTTTCTGCTGTCCTGATGTCAATGGGGAGCTCGTTCCACCAATGAGGAGCCAGCACAGCAAACAGTCGTGACTTTGTTGAGTGTTTAGCTCGAAGTGAAGGAGCTACGAGCCGATTGGCAGAAGCCGAGCGAAGTGAACGGGCTGGGGTGTGAGGTTAGACCATGTCCTGGATGTAGACCGGACCCGATCTGTTCGCAGCACGGTACGCAAGTACCAATGTTTTGAAGCGGATGCGGGCGGCCACCGGTAACCAGTGAAGGTCGCGGAGGAGCGGAGTAGTGTGGGTAAATTTCAGGAGGTTAAAGACCAGTCGAGCAGCTGCATTCTGGATGAGCTGTAGAGGTCGAATGACATTAGCAGGTAGACCTGCCAGGAGGGAGTTACAGTAGTCTAGCCGTGAGATGACCAGAGCCTGGACCAGAACCTGTGCCGCCTTCTGAGTGAGAATGGGTCGTATTCTCCTGATGTTGTACAGCATGTACCTACAGGAGCGTGTTGTCGCTGTAATGTTGGCAGTCAGGGAGAGTTGACTGTCGAGCGTCACTCCGAGGTTCTTGGCAGTCAGAGTCGGAGCCAGCACTGAGTTGTTGAAGCTAATAGTCAGGTCGTGGGTGGGAGAGCCTTTTCCTGGAAGGAGGAGAAGTTCAGTCTTGTCCGGGTTAATTTTCAGGTGGTGAGCGGACATCCACTGAGAGATGTCGGTCAGACAGGCAGAGATTCGTGCTGCTACCTGTGTTTCGGATTGGGGAAACGAGAGGATCAGTTGGGTGTCGTCAGCATAGCTGTGGTAGGTGAAGCCATGCGAGCGAATGACAGAGCCAAGAGAGTTGGTGTACAGAGAGAAGAGAAGAGGACCAAGGACTGAGCCCTGAGGGACCCCAGTAGTCAGAGGACAAGGCTCAGACACAGATCATCTCCAGGTTACCCGGTAAGAGCGATCGGTGAGGTAGGATGAGAAGAGTGAGAGCGCGGTGCCTGAGATACCCAGGTCCTGGAGGGAGGACATGAGGATCTGGTGGTTCACTGTGTCAAAGGCAGCGGAAAGGTCTAGAAGGATAAGGACAGAGGAGAGAGAGGCTGCTCTAGCAGTGTGAAGCTGCTCAGAGACAGCAAGGAGGGCAGTCTCTGTTGAGTGGCCTGTCTTGAATCCAGACTGGTGAGGGTCTAGAAGGTTGTTACAGTGAAGAAAGGAGGAGACTTGGTTAAAGATAGCTCGCTCTAGAGTTTTGGAGAGGAAGGGGAGGAGAGAGACAGGTCTGTAGTTGTTGACTTCAGATGGGTCGAGAGTGGGTTTCTTCAGGAGAGGGTTGACTCTTGCCTCCTTCAGAGAGTTAGGGAAACAGCCGGTTGAGAGGGAGGTGTTAATAAGATGGGTGAGAAAGGGAAGAAGGTCAGGAGCAATAGGCTGGAGAATGTGAGACGGGATGGGGTCAAGGGGGCAGGTGGTTGGGCGGGCAGAGGTTACCAAGGTAAGAACTTGATTAGGAGACAGGGGGATAAAAGAGGAAAACAAGGGGGAAGAAGGTGAAGTTACTGGAGGTGTAGTTATGGAAGATTGATTAGTAAATGAAGAGCGTATGTCGTCTATCTTTTTTGTAAAGTAGTCAACAAAGTGGCTTGGTAGAAGGGTGGAGGGAGGGGGGTGACCAGGGGGGTCAAGGAGGTTGGAAAAAATTGAGAAGAGCTTTTTAGGGTTAGATAAAGAGGATTCGATTCTGGATTGGTAGAGATGGACGCAGAGAAGGAGGAGAGAAGAGATTGATAGGCGAGCAGGTCGCTGGCGTGTTTGGATTTTCACCATTTTCTTTCCGATGCTCACATAGTGGCTCTCTCGGCGCGCACTGGTTCGGACAGCCACGGAGCCGGAGAGGACTTGCGGACCTTTCGAGTCGTAAGTTAGAGGCAGATAGAGTAGTTTTTCTTTTAGATTTTGAAGTGCAGCATGAAAACAAATAGACAATGAGATGAAAATGTTAGTAAAAGTAAAATGTTGCATCGGCCCTTGTTTTGTCAGCGTGCACAGCAACTACAACTCTCCACTGATATTTAAGTCACCCTCACTCCAGAATAGAAGCTGGAGCATGAGTCACTGTTGAGACTGAAGCACAGGAGTCCCCTTATTATCCTAAAATAGAAGAGGTTGTTCACAAATGTGTTGTAACTCGTAGTTTCTCATGATTTGTTTTTTGTTTGTTTTCATTACTTCATCATTTCTGTCAGAGACACCTATACGTCAAAGTACAAAGAACCCTTTATTGCATTTTTGTTTTCTTCCGGTAAGTCGTCTTTGCTTTTTAGGATGAACTATTTTAACAATACAGATAATGTTGGGAAGCCTTGTGGAGACTATGCCACTAGTGCAGGAACATCTGGCCTTGAGGTCTTCCATTAAGGTCATTTTAAGAACATTATGTGGATGAGTGTGAGAGGCTGTGACGGCTTTAAATGGTGTAAATATGAATGGGACAGCACTTAGCTGCAACACATCACGTGGCCATGACTACATAAAAAATATTGTGTACAATTGTGGGGTACTTAATTAATACTTTTTATTTCGTGATTTGAACATCATTCAGAGTCTTTCCTCACGAGATGAGACGTCGTTTCAAATTATCTATTTACTCGTTCAATAACAAAACGAAATGTTTGATGAATAAATATGTGATGTGTGTATATATATATATATATATATATATATATATATATATATATATATATAAAATCTTTCCTCTGATTAATCCTTAATGTTGTTGTGTAAATGTAACACCCACGTGCCTCCTTGTTTTACTTTTATTTAACTTCTCCATGCTTCCATTGGTAACTGCTGGTTAACGTCACATTGCAATTATTTGTGGGTAATTCCTTTGGGGCAAAGTCGGCATCTAATGCTGACTTACAGAAAGGGTTCATAAAGGGCTCAAAATGTCTGCCAGAGAGCCTCAAACACTCAACGATGTGTCAGTGGGACAGAACTAAACCCTCACGGAGTTAGCGTGAGTCCGTAAGGGTCCACCCGTAGATGGGGATCGGGCCCTTGACTCTCGGCTGTGGCGGCATCTTCCTCCTCCACCGACAAACGAGCAGGAAGCTCTGGGTGCCGGCAACAAAGTTCCACTTTGTTCATTTGCGTAAACTACCCACAATGCACTGCTAAGTTAGCCTTAAAGTGCTCCAAAGGTTTATGTCTGCCCCCTCGTAGTTACTACACTGAAATCCATAATTAAAGTTTGAATTAAAAAGTGTGTCACACTTTTTAATTCAAACTTCCATTTCTCCTTCTCTGTCTCCTCCAGCCGTGTGAACATAAAGCCGGGGCGGCGGCAGCAGCAGCAGCTGCTGTGTGAGGAACACGAAGAGGAGAAGATCAACATCTACTGTCTGTCCTGTGAGACGCCGACCTGCTCCATGTGCAAAGTGTTCGGAAAACACAAAGACTGTGACGTCGCGCCGCTCAGCAGCGTCTACATGAGACAGAAGGTGAGGACTCAACTTGACACGCACGGCAACAAGGTGCTCCACCTCCCTTTTCTTTACACGCATTCAGACAGAATGTGTGGTGGAAACAATAAGCAAATAATAAGGAGGTTTTTAAGTTTTTTTTGATTTCCAGCTGAAGCCGAAGCTTGTTTGAAGGTCAAAGCACCAATAAAGATAAAGTGCATGTGGGCGATGGTGGTCTTTATCTTTCATACTCCTTTCTGTTTCTATTTTTAAATCTATTCCAATACTACAAGCTAAGTTGCACACTGACCTGCCGACCTCGACATCTAAAGGTCAGTTACGGTAATACCAGATATCGTTTCACATCCAATATATCACACGAAAAGACTTAATTTGCTCATTTGTGCACGCGCGAAGACAAAGTGCAGCAGTTTTGTCATGCAGATGGCGGCGGCGCCCGGCATGTTATTGAGCAGTTGGCTTTGTTGACATTTCCGTGCCGGCCTCTCCATCTCTCACGCTGTCTCTGACTCACTCATCGGAAATTCAGATGAGGTTCGAGGAAAAGTTGTTGACGCTCCGTCTTCATGCAAAGGTTAATCGGAAAAAACAAAAAGTTGCTGATGTATTGTCGGCCTATACATGGGGAATGTTGGAGAATGTTTGTTGCACTGATGAATGACAGCAAACGCTGCAACAAACTGTACAAATGTGCATGATGTCATATGATATCAGATGCACGCCGGTGACTCATGCTGTTGTGCTTTGGTTGGCGAACGCCTCACGAACCAGAGCGACTGCGTTCCTCCATCACACACTCCTCTAACTATCGTTTTAACAACAGAACGTATTTGGGGATTTTAAAAAGAGCGTTTTGATCTGCATAGAAGAAAAATATACTGAATAATCTTAATTTGTGGATAAAACCAACATCTTTTCTGGTAATGTTGTTCGGGGAGTGCTGCAACGTGACAAAGACATGTGAGCACAAATGTGTCCATTTAAATGAATTAATGAATTAAGATGCCTCGTTTATAAGGGAGTTGATGTGGTTAATTGGTTTGACCCACTGTGGTTATATTATTATATTAAATACCAGATTTAAATAGACCAAAATGAGCAAAATATAGAAATACGGTGAACGCATTAAAACAAAACGGTACGCATATGCAAGATAATACACGTGGGTAAAATTGAACGTAAAATGAATAAGGTGAACAGTATTATGATTGGTGTTTGCAGACAGACCTGAGCGATGGCATTGCGATCTTGGTCGCCAGTAACGACCACGTCCAGGCGGTCATCACTCAGATGGAAGAAATCTGCCACACTGTAGAGGTTAGACACACACACACACACACACACACACACACGCACACAAACACTTTTCTTGAGTCGTTGTTTTCCCTTTGTTATGTAATAGCCTATTGTTGTTACATGCTACCAGTCCCCGCTGTGGAGACATTGGTACAGCTGTCTATTTGTAAGGCATTCGTAGGTCTATGTATTTTACTTGTGATTTTGTATGTATTTTTTTCTTTTTAATGTTTTGTACTATCTGGACCTCGAGTCTGAAATAAAAGTATGATTGTTCACGTGTCAGCTAATAAAGAACGCTGAGTGATACATTTCTCTCCATATTTTTATGATCCATACTGTAAACCTGATTTTGACATTGTATAGGCCGATGTCGTATTTTTTTTTTTGGGGGGGGGGGGTGGATTACACCGTATTGTTATTGTAATCTTAGACTTTTCTATGTGCACTCTTCCCACACAGTAGTTTCCCCTCAGGATAAATCCAATGTGTTCCTATATTAGAGGCATACAGTGCACACCTAAAGTGGGTCTTACATTTCACTTAGTAGGTAAGCAGACCGATCGGACGACAAAGTGTACGTGTATCATAATTGTATCCTAATCTTCTTCCTCACCTCAGGAGAACGGTCAACGACGGAGGGAACAGCTGGTCGCCCGCCTCGACGGCCTGGTGGGCGTCCTGGACGAGAGGAAGCAGGAGCTGGTGGGGCTCATCGGCAGAGAGCAGGACGACAAACTCAAACGCGTTCGATCTCTCATCCGCCGGCACGGCGACCACCTGGAGGCCGCGGTGGCGCTGGTGGAGTCGGCCCTCCAGTCGATCGAAGAGCTCCACATGCCGATGTTCATACAGGTCGGTGAGGCTTCGGATCAGGTCGGTGAGGCGGAGCCGGATGATTGGTCGTTTGTTCTTCCGGAGACATTCTGTAGTAACCCACTGATCCGGAAACGTGAAAATACACGTATTTTAAAGGTTAATGACAATGTTTAATCACTCTTTATCCTCACATGAGTGATTCTTTTTAGGCCGATAAAAAATACACACACAAATATATATTTTTTTTTTACTGCCATTGTGTTTAATTAGTCTATAGAAAGCTCATATGAAACAGCATTTTGACCATTAAGTGGGGAATCAGGTCAATTTATACTTATTTTATTTTTTACAATTATTATTGATATATGGTGGTATATATTTTATTCTTACCAATCAGGAAATTGATTGCGTGACTGGAGGGAATAGGAAAACGTTCTGAAAGCCAATATTTGTTAACCAAATCATTTGAATGAGAATTGCGTAATTTTGTGCTGCAGAAATCGGATTTTCTTTGGATTTTCCTTCCAGTCTATAATCCTCAGATTGATCTCTTTCAGGGGTCCTGACCCTCAGTTTGGGAAACCGTGCCTTAATAATTTCAGGCTTCCCAATTAAAATTGACTATATTATCAATTAAATGTAGTGTTCACATGCTAAACATGTAATTAAAGCTTAACATACAGATTATAAATGATCTTTTTTACACCTGCAGTAGTTTATTAATTTAAACAACCTGACGTCACATGCTCCTCCATCATTTAAAGACTCTTTCCAGCCATCAATATTCTCCCAGTCACAGGTTTCATTAGACAGGATGATCCATGTTCAGAGGTCCCAAGGCCGCTGATGCTATTGATGATCAAGGCTCTGTGTGCACGGCTGCAAAGCTTTTCTACCCTGATTCCAATAAACCTGTGAATGGGATGCATATCCAAAATCACCTCACTAACTCATTGTGCAAATCCTAAATTCAATTTTAAAAATTCTACAAAGTGTGCATTTTCTATTACTTTTATTCCCAGTATGGGACAGCAGTATGCAGTAGATGTTTTCAATACACGGGATGCAAAAACAAGGCGAGCAAGCTGACAGCAGCAGTCCAGAAAACTGTATTGACGTTTTATCAAAGCGTTTTATAATATCGGGACATACAATTATTGAGAAATGACACCATTTTTCTGTGCATAGTGACTGGTACTGTACATGTCCTTGGATAAATGAATGAATTTGGGGTTTGAGTGAAACAAAAGTTAAGAAGTTAGTTTATCTCAGAGACATGCAGATTGTTACTTAAATATGAATCCTTTATTTCTGATGCAACGTGTCTGCGCGTGAGAGCAGGTATGAGCCTCAGGTGTCACTGTTTTATCCTCTTCCAGAGCAGGTGTTAAAGGAGATAGAGCCAGTGGCAGCAGGGTAGCAAACACCATGAGGCCATTCTGGCAGCCGGCAGCATTTCTCCAAATCATGTTTTCATTTTAATGCGCTGACGTGTCTGACAAATCCTTCTGACTGATGTCGTTGTCACGGACAACTGAAGCACGATGTCATTCATTTAGTCTCTGTCTCTTTTCTGTCTGTCTTCTTAACTCTCACAGAGCGCCACCGTCATACTGGAAAAGTAAGTAGAAATCTGTTTGTGGTGAATCTGAATGTGGTCAGATTTTAATGTTCATAGATTACACAACGTCCTCAAGGTAAATAGGAGGTTATTTTATTGAGGTAAAATAAAATAAACTGAAGGTGGAAGGAAACTGAGTGAAATACGATTATGTCCATAACTTACATAATGCCATTATTACTATACTTAGTACATCTACTACGCCACATTTCAAAGGTAAATAGTGTAGGTTTGACATTGGAGGTACAATATATTTAGAACATGTGAAAACCTATAACAATTTAAAATACAAGGCATTTTAATACATTGCTAAATTATAATTCTGCTGAAGCCACAAAGACTGTTAATCCAATGATACAGTATCATATTATAAAGGGATCATACTATGACTGACTTTTTGACTAGATGGAGATACTTTGTGAGAGTGTGTGTGTGTCTGTGTCTGTCTGTGTGTGTCTGTGTGTGTCGGTGTGTGTTTGATTAGCTGATGGTTCGAGCAAATATTAGCCAAAATCAATAATCTTTGAAATGGAGGTTTGCCTGATTAAGTATTTATTGTTGAAGATATAAATAGTAGGCTGCATCTTAGAATCCTTTAACCTAAAATGAGTCAACATGAGTGTGTCCTATGATAAGTAAAGGCTAGGCTACAATAATGGGGATTGGCTTTTAATTTTAGAGAAAATCGTCCGCTACCTGCGGCTTAACGTAATCCTCATATTTATCCAAATCTGAACCCTACAATATCTGACCATGTTTGCATTTGAATTCATTCAAAATGTTCCAACATTACAGAGAAAATGTGTGTTTTACTCAATACAAATGAACTAAACTTTATGTTACAGCCATATGAATATGATGTCTGAGTGTGAGTTTTTTGTTGTAAATATTAATATGCATTATTGAAGTTGAATGTTTTCATTTATATTTTAACTTGTCATTTTCTTCTTTTTTTCACAAGATTGATTCAATTCAAATAAAAAGAAAAAAGGGGCACATTGTTTATTCATATAATATAATGATCTGTCGCCACATACTTCATCAAGGTTCATGGCGAACATCATTTTCTAATTACATATAACAGGGTTTTCAAATTTTGAGTAAATAATCTCAAACTAGAATTTCTCAAATTATAATGCTGTGCAAATCGCAGCATTCGTGTTAACAACAGTACCTGAACACCTCTGTGCGTTTGTGTTGGCAGGATAGCGGCGACAGCCAGGGACTCGAACATGGAGCGTCCAGAGCTCGGTTATGAGAATATGAGCCACTTTGTCATCGATACTGACGACCTAGCTGACGTGCTGAGGAACATCGACTTCTCACCAGGCACGTGCCGTGGTACAACATGTGGTACTTACATAAAAGTACCACAGTCCCCTGTGACTGTGGTACTTTTACTTTTATGTGGTAGATTAGATTATTTATCCGCATCAATGTAAAAGCAGAATATTATCGTAGCGGTGGAGCTGGTTTTAAACTATTTCATATATAGTGGCAATTCCTTGTTATTTTTATACTGGATTGTATCTACTGATTTATTTTCTTGATTAATAGATTGATTGTTGAAATTCTGAAATTCTGCTGTCACAATTACACAAAAGCCAAAGTGACATGTTCACAATGCTTGTCCGATAGTTTACATTTTTCTATTAAGACTTAATTACATTTAAATTAAAAAAGTAAAAGTATAAAATCCTCATTGGAACCATAACTTGTTTTTTTGCATAAAGAATTAATTAATCATTATAGAAGTACTTTCCAATATTTCTTTTGTCAATTGATTAATCGTTTCAGAATTGTTTTGTTTCATTTATAACAAAACAACATATTTCATAAGCTGTTCATATGTTTTGTAGAAATCTTTATTTGGAAATTAACTAAATGTAGTGAACTAAAAAGTCAATATTGTCCTCTGAAAGGAGGAGTAGTAGAAGTGTAAAGTGGAATGAAGTACAGTATGAGTTATGAATTCATACTAGGCGTCTTTTTCCCCACAATGTACATTTTAGGGTTGAAAGGGTTATGGTTTTTTTTTTTTCAATGAAGTGACCTTGTAAGTTAATGTATTGTACGTGTGTGTCTTTAGGTGTGGGACATGATGGAGAGGAAGATCCTGAAGGAGATGGAGAGGAGTCAGAACTTGACCTTTGCTCCAGAGTTTGAGACCAAAGCAGAAGCATTTGTTGTGTTCAATATCTCAAGCACAGAGTTGAATTTTTCTAAAGGTTAAAAATCGTCGTAAGACTGATTCGATATTCTCTGAGACACTAACAGAAGGATACAGGGTGTCGACCTGTATTCATGAACTGCTCAGGGTTTTGCTGTAGAAAGAGTCAGACTCCTCACATTAGTGATTCAGCTTCCATCATCAGCTGGAGAGGCTGTACATGGAGCCCCTCTTGTCAAATGTGTTTTTATGTTTTATACACCGTAAGCGACACACATTAGACAACAAAGTCTAACTGATAACGCACTTGGATTTTATTTCTATATTTCGTCCTAAATCTCAGATCTGTCTACAGTGTTTTTGGTGAGAATCAAATCTACATTTAAAGAAATTTCAAAGTCCACTTACTTTCCTGGAGATTTCGAGTGCATCCCATGTTCTCCATCATCAGATTGCTCATTGCCATTCACATTGCACACCAAAGACCATCTTTGAACAGAGAATTAAACTAAATCAAGCTTTTCCTAATTTCTACCGTAGAGGATGCTCCAGGAAACATGGAAACTTTTTCAAAGACCCCTTTATGTCATGGAGTAATAGTATCTAAATATATGAAATACAATACATCCACTGTAAATACATACCACTCCTATAGCCTTGATAAAAATGACATAACAATCATACTTGTTCATTTTTTACTTTGTTGCACTTAAGATTCCATTTTGCCTCAATCAATTATCCATGATTAGTAATGATTTCCTTCTTTGTTGTGCATAGTATCACATAATCACTTAGTTTGAAAACTCTGATTATTGTTTTTATACTGTAGATACTACTAACTTTGGGAATAGCTATAATGAGGTCATCAGGTTGATAGCCGCCCCCCCCAAAAAAACACAAATCCAAATCAATGCTAATGTTGCTCTGTGACTTCTGGATGTGTAAATAAACAACTGTTTGCTAACAAGTTCTCTGCTTCAACTTTAAGGAGCGTGTGATGTCACTGTGTGTTCACAACTGAGCTTTGCTGCCCCACAACATCTGTTAATGCAGGATCAAATGGACGGTGTGTGTCATAAGATATTTCACATACATATATACC
This sequence comes from Cyclopterus lumpus, assembly GCF_009769545.1. Taxonomy (NCBI): domain Eukaryota; kingdom Metazoa; phylum Chordata; class Actinopteri; order Perciformes; family Cyclopteridae; genus Cyclopterus; species Cyclopterus lumpus. The sequence continues at coordinate 16,149,110 of NC_046989.1, forward strand.
GTATGTACAATATACATTAATAGTTATAGCTAGACTATGACATGAGACATATTCAAAGTGTTTCGATGAGCATGGTGCCGACAAACACATTTTTAAAAATGCAAAACCGTGTCACAGCCTGTTTATAGATGTTCTTGTTGCTCCGCCGATGAATTGTAATATTTGTGAACGTGAAGTCAGCTCACTGTGTATCGCACAGAGGGGATGTGTGAAACCATCTCCAACCAGACAGGAGGGAGCTGCAGAGAGTGAAGGGTTCCCCTCGCCCAGAAGGAGACGGCATCATCCGCGCTTACGCTGTCAGAGGCGGCAACAACAACGACCACGGCATCCTCCTCCGTGCTGCGCGCGTGTGTGTGTGTGTGTGTGTGTGTGTGCGTGTGACATTAGGCCGAGCAGCTGCAGAGTCACTGGTGATTGTTTAGACGTGGGATGATGACACTGATCTCATGATATTCGTCTTTTGTTCTCCACTCGAGGTCCTAAGGGAGACAGAAACCATAATAGGTTTACCATAATCCTCTGGAAAACATCCACGACGGTGAATTTAGCCACATGACACCGAAATGATTGATGAAAATCATACCTTTTCTATACATTACCCGCGTGTGTTTCTTTCTGCTGCAGCCTAGATGCAAGACGACTGACCAGATTTGAGCCTCCCACATTGTCGCCTTTTGTTCAGTCAAGAAACCCAGTGTATTGAGAGTAAAAATATCTCTCTATGAATAGATCAAAGGAATGTATACAGTGGATTTAGCACTGCATCCTGTGTTGTGGGAGGGAAAGTAAAAAGATGTCCTTCAGGATTTAAAGCCCTCATATAGGTTTTTTCTGTCACAATACTTTCTAGGGGCTTTTGTAAACATTACAGTTTAATAGTTATTTTCAGATGTTATGTAAGTATATCAATTACCAAAAAAAGACCCACATGAACATTTTCGAATCTCTCCCAACTCCATGATTAAGGTTCTGTTAGCTCTGGGCACCTGAACATGATTAGTTAAAAGGATGATGTTCTGTATTTCTTGTATATTGTCAACATAAAAACAATACTTGTTAGATGAAATTGCTCTGTCTAACAGGTATTGTTGTATGTCTTATTCTTCTTTGTCTTAGAGCTCCACTGTTGTCCAAACAACACATTGATGAGCAATGCGGCCCCATTACTCACGAGAGCACCAAATGTGAACTGATCTGAAAATAATCCCCAATAAATGAACAATCAACTTTTGGAGGTATTGACAGGAAATGTGATATTGTGCCTCTTTACTTTTAGATTAGAATAGGTTTGACTTTATTCATCCCCAAGGGGGACTGTAACGCTGTAACGCTTCTCACGTTCTCACGTGAGTCTTGGACAGAAAGAGACGAAGCAACGAGGGTTCTTTGGGGTTCACAAAAGCTCTTTTATACTCTTGTCGCGCCAAGCTCCTCTTCCCCGTCACTCCTGCTCCTTTTGAGGGGAAACCAGACACACACACGCACACACACACACACACTCACACACACACACTTATATACCCTAATCAACCCAGCTGAGGTTGATTAGATCTGTCCCGACACCGTTCCCTGAACCACACCCCTGCTCCACCCACTCTGCAGCCGAGCCTAACCACACCCCACTGCCACAGGGACATTTTTTACAAATATACAATACAATAAAATAAAATATAATAGCAGGGCATATTACATTTAAAAATTCAAATAATAAAGGAAATGAAAATGAAAAAATAAAATAAAATGAAAGTGTAAAAATGAAAGTGTATACAGTGTCTCTAAAGTATAAAGTGAAAACGGTGCAAGGTTTATTGATGATCAGTTTGAGGAGGATTTGGCCAGAGGAGATTTATTATAAAGTCTAATAGCAGTGGGCAGGAATGTTCTCCTGTATCAGGAATGTTCTCCTGTATCTGGAATGTTCTCCTGTATCTGGAATGTTCTCCTGTATCAGGAATGTTCTCCTGTATCTGGAATGTTCTCCTGTATCAGGAATGTTCTCCTGTATCTGGAATGTTCTCCTGTATCTGGAATGTTCTCCTGTATCAGGAATGTTCTCTTGTATCTGTCCTTGTGAAGCGGAGCTGAAGCAGTCTGCGCTCCGCTGTCTCTGCAGTAGGTGGTGGAGAGGGTGGTCCGTGTTATCCAATATGGACAATACTTTCTTCAGTGTCTCCTCTCCACCACCTGTTCCAGATAGTCCTGTTTGCAGCCAATGATGGAGCCGACCTTCCTCACCAGTTTAGTGAGTCTGTTGGTGTCTCCGGCTCCAATGCTGCTCCCCCAGCAGACTACTAAGAAGTACAGAGCACTGGTCCAACAGACTGGTAGAACATCTCCAACATCTTGCTGCACACATCGAAGGACTGAGTTTCCTCAAGAAAAGGAGTCGACTCATCCCCTTCTTGTACACAGTGTTGATGTTGGCCTCCCAGTGCAGTCTGTTGTCGATGGAGACACATGTACTGGAGAACCTGTACTCCTCCTCCATGCCCACATCCTCCTCCACCATGTACACATCCTCTCCCAGAACTCTCAGCGGTTGTGGAGCCGTTGTCTTCCACCTAAAGTCCACCACCATCTCTCTGGTCTTGGCCACGTTCAGGTGATTTCTGCCGGCCCACTCCACAAAGTCATCCACTACTGCCCTGTACTCGACTTCCTGTCCATCCTTAATACACCCGACCACTGCAGAGTCATCAGAGTACTTCTGCAGATGGCATGAACCTGAGTTGTACTGGAAGTCACTTGTGTACAGGGTGAACAGGAAGGGAGACAGAACAGTTCCCTGTGGGGCTCCAACTTCACTGACCACCATCACAGACAGCACACGGCCCATTCGGACATACTGTGGTCTGCCTGTGAGGTAGTCAGTGATCCAGGAGACGGTGGACGCGTTGAACCCCACCACCCGCAGCTTCTCAATCAGCAGCAGTGGTTGAATGGTGTTGAATGCACTGGAGAAATCAAAGAAAGTGATTCTCACAGAGCCACCGGTTCCATCAAGATGGACTCCCACTCCCACACAAGGCTGGTAAGCTAATTGCAGAGGGTCCAGTGACGATTTCACCTGCGGTCCAAGGTCCAGCCTCTCCAGCACCTTCATCACATGGGATGTGAGGGTAACTTGTCGGAAGTCCCTGAGGTCAGATGGAGTTGTCTTCTTTGGGACAGGGAACCAGACACGACGTCTTCCACAGCACCGGGACCTCCTCCTGTCTCAGGCTCAGGTTGTAGAGGTGCTGCAGGACGTCCGACAGCTGGATAGACCAGGTCTTTAGGACCCTGGGAGGTGTGTTGTGTGGGGGAGACAAATGAGGGCTGTGAACTAAACCTATTGAAGAAGCAGTTTAGCTTGTTGGCCCCAGACCTGAAAGCTGCTTTCTTCTTATTAAGAAGTGCTTTCAGGTCACTGGTGATCCACGGCTTGTTATTAGGAAAAGCAGCATACAGTCTGGGATGGTATGGTGGTGTGTACACAGAACTTGATATATTCCGCATTATTCATGTTCCTCTTATGTGTGTATTATATACGTCCTTCGGTATTATACTTCTTTGGTTTTCCTCATTGAGCACGATTAAGTCAAAATGAAGTCAACATTTCTATTTGATCTGTATTTTGGTTTTGGACCAAATACCTGCAAAACTAATGACACTCATCAGCTTCAGTAGTACTGTGTGTTTGGATTAGATTAGATATATACTAGACCTAAGATGGTAAACTTAGGTCTACTAGGGCGTGGGTATCACCTGGAGGACTATTATGGACACAGGTGTGTCAGTCAACCGGTTCTAAATAGGTGAGAAGGAAGCATCACTGACAGAGGTACATTATCATGTTTCTGCTGTGCTAGCTACAGCACATGATATATTTATATATGTTTGTATTTACTTTGAGAGTTTGGAGATGTATCATGGGACTGTCGGTCGGCCCTGATGGTTGTCTCTAGGTTTTTTTTTTAGAGGTAAAACTCTGGAACACTTTCCCAACTACACAAGGACTCAAACATTTTGTAATTCATTATACTTTTAAAATATGTTCTGATAAGAAAGGCTTTTAATTCCTATGCAATTGTATGTTTCTTTTAATACTCATGAACCTTTTTATTATTATTCCAAATTAGTTTTTTCTGATTTGCATATGAAATACTAAATAATATACATTTTAAGCAAATAAAGCAACATTTTAAGCTAATTTAAAGGGAATTCTTCATGATTCAGCTATGTTGATGCAATCATGATTATGTTCCTAATGTTAAACAAACTCAGGAACAACGACAAAAGTGTTTTGCATCCTCAGACTTCTGAAAACGGGTTCACTAGAATGTTTAGTTTTCATGCATGAAACATTGTCATTTTACAGCGATGTAACTGTTACGTTGTGTCAGGTGACACCTTTTGAAGTCAAATGTTCGGAGTTCTGCAGATTAACAGAGTTGAAGTTATGTTGACACACGTTAGTCATTGCTTTGCATCTACTAAATTATATGTAATGGCATTTGCAAAGCGTGACGAGAGATGAAACCAGCCAGCACATGCTCTCTCTCTCTCTCTCTCTCTCTCTCTCTCTCTCTCTCTCTCACTCACACACACACCACACACACACACACACACACACACACACACTAACACAGAGGGTGATTAGGCAAAAGAATCACCAGGACACCCACGGTTTGGACTGAGTCAGAACAACAAAAAACTCAATTTCAACTTCTGTGTTTGTTTGTATCTTCTCTCTCTCTCTCTCTCTCTCTCTCTCTCTCTCTCTCTCTCTCTCCCCCCTCTTGTATCTGTCTCAACAACTTGGACCTAACCTTCCATCCTCTCTGGGCCTTCAACATTAATGGATCTTCAAAAATGGCTTTTGTTGCAATGATCCGAAGTGATGACAAACTTCATTGCAGTTCTTTTTTTCATACATCAATGTTCTATACAAGCTTCCTTGTATTGGTCTTAAATTGGCAATAATGCCTGAAAATAATTATACAATTTGTCTTGTGGGTGGCTCGTGCACATTGGGAATATGTTTTGCCTGATGGTGGCGCTAGAGGAGGGTCGTCAGGTCAAAAAACAAAAACATCGCCAAGAATCAAATCAGATTTCATGAAAATTAAGTAATTCGTTTTTAAGATACTTCGTCATGAACCAAAATTGTGACCTGATGGAAAAAATGGTGACAGGGTTTAAAAGCATCATAAGGAATCATCCTCTGGGGGACATGACTATCCAAATAGAAGTCCAATGAAATCTGACAAGTAGGTGTTGAACATTTGCTTTGACCAAATTGTTCGATTGACCGAAGTGCAACATGACAGATGGCAAGCTGGACAACAATGTGTACATTTACAGTATTTATATTTTCAGTCTTTGGGAAGGATCTTATTACAAATCGATCCACAAAAACCGTACATCAGACATAAAGAGTTGTATTCTCCTAACCGACTAATACACATTCATAATCAGAACAAGAACAGAATCAAAAGATTTTTACTTGAACTTTTTTATTACAAAATATAAATGGCAAAAAAGCTTTTTCTTTTTTTTGTTGCTAAAACAATATGATCAGTGTCAGACATACATGTTTGTAGGAAAACAAGGCTTTTTTTCTTCTTCTTTTTTAAAGAGTAGCATGCTACAGGTGATACAGTACCAGTGATAGGGCTCCCACTCCAACTAAAAGGACAGAAAAGAGGACGTTGAGGATGGACAACCAATCAACGTGCAGGGTGATTTGTCTTAGCGTCCACGTAAGATCCAGTTACAATCATGCCATTACATTAAGTTTGATCAATCAGAGTGGATTTTGAAACAACAAAGAGACGGAGAAGGGTTCATTATCCATGGAGAGTTTTCTTTTTACTTATCCACCTCATGACTTCACATTATGCAGAACTAGTTGTCTTTTCTTCTCTCTAAATATTGATAATGAGCTGTTTGAGGCTCAAGTCTTCACTTGAACTGGCCAAATGCCACCTAAAACACTTTCTGGGAAGTATTTTTGTTTTGCAGCTGCAGCACAACCTTGGTGCTATTCCATTTAATATTGGAGTGGAAAGTAAACAGAAATAAAAATGATGTTTAACATCTTTGTCTGTGTCATTTTTTTAAGGATCATGTTCAAGACGGTCTGTGAGAACAATTAACAGCGAGGTCACCCAGATGGCTGACAAGAAAGATCTTCATAATGGTTTAAGTAAAACTGTAATGTGTGAATATTTAGGTCAGGCCTGTAGTTCAGTTATTTTCAGTTCAAGCATCACAACATTTGATAATAAAAACCAATGACAAAGACCAATGCTGCTCATTTACGGATCAAATGTCCAATTGTGTTCCAATGTTAATTTGAGAGATCATACCCGACCAGGCTCTCTTCCCAAAGCCGGCGTGTTGTGTGTGAGGAGGGTGGAAGGGTGGAGGGGTGGGGGGGTGGGGGGGAGGTGGGGGGGGTGAAGCCAGGGGGCGGTGGAGGGGGGGAGAAGTCAATTTCTATATTTTCCAACCAAATCTTCAAATAACACTTAACAATTTAACATTTTACTCGATGATGCGGCGATGCGTAAGTTGGCACCACCTGTGCGTAATATATGACGCGGAGAGGGAAGCAGGCGCACAAAAAACAACTACTGTCAGAGGTCTTGAATACTTAGACAGCGGGTCGGCTGTTTTAAGAAAAAAGAGCTTTACTTCCCGACCTCGTCGAGGACTTTGCGGTTGAGCTGAGCCTGCTCCCTCTGGTTCTCCATCTTGGCGATCTGGATCATATTCCTCAGCAGGTGGAAGGTGAGGTCGATGGACAGCGGCGGCTCTTCGCTCCTTTTCAACAGATGCGCCGCCGTCCTCGCCGCCTCGTCCTCCTCCGGTGGGAGCAGGTGCAGGTGGCCCGGGTTCCTCTCTCGGAGAACCCGCAGGATGTTGTCGCCCAGCAGGTCGGAGGAGGCGCCGTCGGCGACGGCGGCGGCGGCGGCGGCCGCTCGGAGGAGCACTTCGTCCAGCTGCTGCGTCTGGAGGCGGCCGCCGCCATCCAGCCAGCCGGGGAGGATGCGCGGTCTGCCGGCGGCGGGGCGAAGGTGCGATGCGAGGAGGACCGAGGAGAGGAGTAGAAGCAGTGGGACTGGCTTCATGTCCTGCAACCAGAGGTGTTGATTAAGAGGGCAGTTCGTCACAGAATCATCAGGGAAATGCAACTGCCAATCAAACTCGCAGTAACCACTCGGGTGCGTTGCAAACACAAAAGTGATCATTTGGAATTCTATTGGAATTGAGGGTGATTTTTACCATCGTAGTCCGTCAATAAATCTCCTAAACTTAACAAAGTTATGATGATGTCTATTTAATATATATATATATATATATATATATATATATATATCTTTCCTGCAAGAAGAAATGCAAATAAGCACACATTTTTTACTTTTTAAAAGACTAAACTTGACCCAAAAAAGCAAAAACATTGGAGTTTAATAAGATGCACGTAAGTACAAGATAATTACAAATAAATAAATATGCCTGCATTTTTTGTTTTGTTTAAACAAAACTTAACTTAAAAAAAAAAGATAAATGAGAAGCGCTCTACTCACTTTATTCTCTCCAGATGCTGCAGCTTAACTTTGGGATGGCTGATCTCAGGTCAGAGCCGAGTGTGAACAGTCCCCGTGTGCAAAGACTGGAGAGCTCGGAGGCTTTTATACATCCGCTCCTTTGACGTCAATGCAAGCACAGCCACCGGTTTGGAGGGGACAGCTGGATGCTGTGATGGACAGGATATAAATAAAGTTATTATTTTTTAAATGTGCTTATTTCCTATCTGGGACCTCACCGGGTACACGAGTGGGGGGAGAAGGGTCCTTGAAGGGGCTTTGGGGAGGGGGTCTCTAACGTTGGGGGATCGACTTGAAGGCATCATTAATAAAATCTTGCTACTTGACTTAATGTTTCTTTTTGTGTCTTGTGACAATTGACACCTGATATTTCAACTTTTCACTTTTGTTTTTATGACATATTTGTGTAATTTATGTTTGCAAAAGTGCATACACATACATGATATGAGCAACACGATGAAAAGCACACTACATCTTATTATTATTATTATTATCATCTGTGTTCATCAGTCAATCAAATAACTCTTGAAACAAAAAGATTAAAGATCCTTTGAAACTCAAGAAGGAATTCATATGAATGAGCTGTTGCCATTTAAAGCCTGTAACTGGACAGACATGTAAAACACATGATAAGTTATAGATTATATGATGATTAGATCAATACTTATAGACAACTTCCCTGCCAGGAAGCCACATGGGCAGATTGTAGATGTTGATTTAGAGATTCAATGTGGGAGTTAATAGAAGTTAAATTACAAAACCCATTCTGTGCAGAGAATGTTGATGATCAGAATCTGAATTGCCCCTCCGGCTACTCGAGGAATATAAAATATAATATACAGGGGATGTCAGTCCCGGGCTGTCCTGCTACAGTGCATTTACATTTGGCAACCACTTTGGGGTCATTTGCTCCATCAAACCACCCACTCTAATGCTGAAAAGCCATAATCCATATCAACTAATTATTTTTCCAAACTTAAATTGCTTCATATTTTAGGACGTTTAACGTCATCGAGAAATACAATATTGGAACCAAGTTTCCAGGGTTAAAGAAGAAGCTCATTGCTCTTAAGGACCAGATGTAGTTCATGGACATTGTTCTGTTCATCATTTGTTTCTGAAGGCCTTGATGCCGTTTCATTGACCTTTTTCATCCTGAAATGTTTGTGCACATTTGGACGTGCAAACTGAAAAAACATTTTGGATCGGCACAAACAGCTGGTTATAGTTTCTCACCACATCTACGTCAACACTGGTGTACATTCAGTCTCCAGCTACAACGACTTTGACCTGAACATCAGGTCCATCACTCCTACTGTGTGTGTGTATATATATATATATATATATATATATATATATATATATATATATATATATATATATACCAGAGGGGTTAACAAGACTATGTGTGCTATATGTCTTCATTTAATCACCACTGCTTAAACCTCATAAATCCAGCTTTCTCTGGAGTGGGGCTTGTATCCATCAGGAAGGGGGGAGAAGGGGAGGGGGGTGGGGGCTATTTGGCAGATTTTCATTGGATTCGTCAGCCATTCTCCGCTTGCGTTCCCCCCTTAGCCCACGTGTGTTTGTGTGGAGAAAAAGTAAAAATTAAAGCTGCGAGCAGCAATGAACGGGTCCTCGCTCAACTGCGCCAGTCGGGTCATGTTTTGCCTGATGGTGGCGCTAGAGGAGGGTCGTCAGGTCAAAAAACAAAAACATCGTCAAGAATCAAATCAGATTTCATGAAAATTAAGTAATTCGTTTTTTGAGATACTTCGTCATGAACCAAAATTGTGACCTGATGGAAAAAATGGTGACAGGGTTTAAAAGCATCATAAGGAATCATCCTCTGGGGGACATGACTATCCAAATAGAAGTCCAATGAAATCTGACAAGTAGGTGTTGAACATTTGCTTTGACCAAATTGTTCGATTGACCGAAGTGCAACATGACAGATGGCAAGCTGGACAACAATGTGTACATTTACAGTATTTATATTTTCAGTCTTTGGGAAGGATCTTATTACAAATCGATCCACAAAAACCGTACATCAGACATAAAGAGTTGTATTCTCCTAACCGACTAATACACATTCATAATCAGAACAAGAACAGAATCAAAAGATTTCTACTTGAACTTTTTTATTACAAAATATAAATGGCAAAAAAGCTTTTTCTTTTTTTTTGTTGCTAAAACAATATGATCAGTGTCAGACATACATGTTTGTAGGAAAACAAGGCTTTTTTTCTTCTTCTTTTTTAAAGAGTAGCATGCTACAGGTGATACAGTACCAGTGATAGGGCTCCCACTCCAACTAAAAGGACAGAAAAGAGGACGTTGAGGATGGACAACCAATCAACGTGCAGGGTGATTTGTCTTAGCGTCCACGTAAGATCCAGTTACAATCATGCCATTACATTAAGTTTGATCAATCAGAGTGGATTTGAAACAACAAAGAGACGGAGAAGGGTTCATTATCCATGGAGAGTTTTCTTTTTACTTATCCACCTCATGACTTCACATTATGCAGAACTAGTTGTCTTTTCTTCTCTCTAAATATTGATAATGAGCTGTTTGAGGCTCAAGTCTTCACTTGAACTGGCCAAATGCCACCTAAAACACTTTCTGGGAAGTATTTTTGTTTTGCAGCTGCAGCACAACCTTGGTGCTATTCCATTTAATATTGGAGTGGAAAGTAAACAGAAATAAAAATGATGTTTAACATCTTTGTCTGTGTCATTTTTTTAAGGATCATGTTCAAGACGGTCTGTGAGAACAATTAACAGCGAGGTCACCCAGATGGCTGACAAGAAAGATCTTCATAATGGTTTAAGTAAAACTGTAATGTGTGAATATTTAGGTCAGGCCTGTAGTTCAGTTATTTTCAGTTCAAGCATCACAACATTTGATAATAAAAACCAATGACAAAGACCAATGCTGCTCATTTACGGATCAAATGTCCAATTGTGTTCCAATGTTAATTTGAGAGATCATACCCGACCAGGCTCTCTTCCCAAAGCCGGCGTGTTGTGTGTGAGGAGGGTGGAAGGGTGGAGGGGTGGGGGGTGGAGGGGTGGGGGGGTGAAGCCAGGGGGCGGTGGAGGGGGGGAGAAGTCAATTTCCATATTTTCCAACCAAATCTTCAAATAACACTTAACAATTTAACAATTTAACATGTAACAATTTAATGATGCGGCCATTCTCCGCTTGCGTTCCCCCCTTATAATAGCCCACGTGTTTGTGTGGAGAAAAAGAAAAAATTAAAGCTGCGAGCAGCAATGAACGGGTCCTCGCTCACCTGCGCCAGTCGGGGGCGCCGGCGGGACGCCGACCCGCTCGGCCGAGAACGTAGGGACGCCGGTCGTACGTTTTACCGTTTGTCGCGTAACCCCGATATTCTTTCGCCAGTAGGCGGCGCGTTGACTGCGAGTGAAAATAAGCTCGTCGATATCCTCAGGCCGCAACTTGTAACAAGCACGACGAGTTTGGGGCAGATTCGAGTGTGAACATATACATGCATCATGTGTCTCCACGTGAAGTGTAGACCACATTGTGTAAATTACATGTGAATCTGATGCATTTTAGGCTCATAGTATAGTCTATCAAAAATGTAAAATAAATAATGCATACAGTTTGAACATTTGATCTAAAAAAATGATTTTTATATAAAAATCTTTTTTATATTAAAAAAAATTGTTTGATATTAAATTTATATAAAAATATTTTTTTAATATAACATTTTTTTTTTTATATATATAAAATATTTTAATCTAAAAATATTTTAATATAAAAATGAATTTTTTTAATATAAAAATATTTTATATATATATATATATATATATAAAAAAAAAAATGTTATATTAAAAAAATATTTTATGATTAGTTTCTACATGCCCCAGAAATGCTCCCAATGTAGACGAAGCAATTTCAATCAACTTCGTCAGTCGCTCGGACCCTAATAAAGAATGTGTGCAGTTAATTTGGTTGACAGCCCATCAGCAGCATCCACATCTCCATCCAAACAAACTCCACCCAGCCAGAGCCGAGTCGGCCACAAAGGTTTCGGAGGTCAAAAACACACACGACCGACATCATGTTTTATAGCCTTTATCAAAAATGTGCACTTTCTTTTTTCTTCTAAACTTCAACAGTGATTGTCGATGTCAATGGGAATTCATAGCAGGATATTTAATTATTTTCAAGTATTGCGTTATACAACAAACCATAACAAGGAAATCTTTCCAGAGCCATGATTTTATTTATTTTTTCACTTACAGAAGCCTCTACACAAACAACTTTGCTCACTTCCTGTACATTGAAACACGAGGACAGGTCGCGTTCCTTTTCCTGGAGAATGTTAAGTGGAAAATGGAGGAAAACAGTCGAGGCAGGGGAAGACAAAAAGGAGCAAACTAAGTTTGTCAATAACAATACATTATTACAAATTGTGGAACATACTTAAAATCAGTATGAAAGAGACAAATCAGATGAAAATCAACATTATGAGATTAATCTGAAGTAAAAACATCCTTTATTATCAGACCATTAACCTGGAACAAACACCATTATTTCAAGTGGTGAATAAAACATTAAGTGGATAAGAAAAGTTTCCTCCGCAACCAGTGGGTGTGTGTGTGTGTGTCCATGCGTATGTGTGGCCACACTATTGCCAAATCCTATTTCCATAAATAACAAACTTTCACAGACATGTATGCAAATGCCAGTTTGACTTTCAAGTGTGAATTTGTCATTCAGAGTAGACATGCACTTTCTCCCGACCTTTATAGGTGAGTCATACACAGTTTACACATTGCAAATATCAGACGAAGTAAGTTAGACCAGAATGGTCCGTATCGCACACAAACACTACAAGAGTGTAAAATCATCATCATCATCATCATCATCAAGAAGACAGGCCGGACTTGCGATGATTGCTCACATCTTATTGGCCTTCCAGGTCAGGTAGGAGTTCCAAGTAACAGCAACAACCTGGACGACGGCCAACCTGCAAGCAGGGGGACATTTAATTTGACCAAATTCACCCGATCACTTCATCAAGAGTGATGTAGGGCTTTTAAAAATGATTTTAGGAGAAAAAACAAGATGAAAAATATCAGTGTTTAACTACATAGACAAATACTCACCAAGAAAACACAACATTTTAAGGGACCTTAAACTTAATTTAAAGAAACTAAAGCTCTGAGCCAATAGAAGATTTTTCAAGACTTCTTCAGCTGGCCAGATGAGCCAATTTAGCCAGTTTAGATTCTCAGACGTCACATGCGACTGTCTGTGTGTTAATTAAGCCACACTGACCTGTAGTGGAGTGGAATGAAGTAGAAATTGGCGATCTGGACTGGAGGCCAAAGCTGAAACGTAAACAGATACAACTCAACATAATGCACATTATGAGGTTGAGTGAAATATTAATATATTGTTACTTTATAAGCCCATATGTCTAAATGAAATGGCAATGCGTACGGGAAAAACTAAAAACTTACGTAGTAATTCGAGATCAGGGCATCTGTGTAGTCCTGTGAACAATGTCAAAAAATAAAATTAAAATAAATGATTATATCATCACTATCATTGTGAGTCACTTTTAAATAAGGGGCCATAAAAAAAAGAAAAGCTAAGGTTAAAAGTTGCTCTTAGTTAGAAGAGTTTGAATGTTCTCCTAGAATAAAAAGGGGCAAAGTTTCACTGGCAACATAACTGCATTGAAATGGGTTTGTTTTGATATTAAACATCTGTAAAGAAACTTGAAAAGGTCCGGCCTCCTACTGAAGTCGTAGACTCAGCCCCTCCAACATTGGTGGACAGTGAACAGTTGAAAGCACCGGTGTGGGGCGAGGTGAGAAATGGTGACGTGTTGGAACTCCACTTGGTCGTTAGTTTCGTTCCAGAAACAATGCCGCTTAGAAGTTTTGCAGCCAAAGAAAATATCAGCAGATGGCCAAGATATCGTTGAGTAATCGGTAATGATCGACTTCTCTATTCACCCCCTGTGGATACAGTATAATCGAGTCACTTTGTGGTATGGAAGATCTTTTATTTTCCTTTCATTTTCACCATTCATGCCGAGGATACATTACTGCATTTAAAAGTAAGAATTAAATGAGGAAAAATGGCTTCTGGCCGGCGCATGTTACTAGTGCACCCTCTGTGCCATTTTATTTGTGTGCAAATTCTGTGAAAATCGAATATTCGGTGTCCTTTAAAATGATGATTAAGTGTCCGACATCTTAGTTTACTGCTCGCTGTAGAATCAACTACAGCGGATCGATAATGTATGGAAACATGAACAGAGCTTCTGTCCCCATCCATTGAACTAAAGCATTTCTGTGTCTCTGTCCATGGTTCTGAAATATTTAAAACCATGTGTATTAAACCTTTAAAACCTCCAATATTTACTTAACAGCTACATATATAGAATAGCCCACACATATGCAGTAGATAAAGAAACTCCAAGTATACAAGTATTTAATAGTGGAAAAGTACATAAAAACTACTTTACAGCACTTCTCAGTGGTTTATTAGTTTATTTCCACCAATACAGAAATAAACACTATTATTGCAGTGAAAATAAAACATACAAGTGTATTGAAATAAGTTAAAATGTGAGTAAAGTAGCTAAAGTTCTTTTGACTTTCCTAAATGATGAAACAAAGGGTGGCTGATGCAGACTTTTGGGTGTGTGTTGTTAGTACACCTCCACGTGTCTACCTCAAAAGGTCACCTCCACGTGTCTCGACATATAAAAACAACGAGCCAATGTTCCAGTCTAATTTTTTCAGGTTTATTTTATTTTTGCAGGGTTGAAACTGTTTTCTAATTATGGCCAAACAAGCTGCTTTGCCACCTGAGGTGAAATTGCCTCCGTCAGAGACGCGTCACAAATCTTTTCCCTCCCACACTCCGGAGACGCGACCTTCCTCTTCCAGAGGTTCCTGAGCTGCTTTCAGTGTCTCAGATGAATATGGAAGGATACACCATGTGTAACATGTCAATCAAACTGGGATTTTGGAAGAATGCTGCCAATTCAACGGAGGAAGTGACATTTAAATTATTTCCTTTTTGTTTGAATAATTTCATTTGCTTTCATTTCCCTTCAACCACATTTTCATGTGTACGGTAAAGTAGCAGGTAAAGTCTCGTTTGCACCGACGTCGGACGTTAACCGTTTTAGTGAGCGGCTCCATTTCGTATTTCAACTCACATCCCCTCGCTGCTCTGTGTGACGAGCACATTGGTCATTTATTTTCTGTCCTTTCTGACCTTTACCAGGATGGCCTTTCAGGTCCAACGCGCATCCTTTTGTAAATAATTGATGGTGACCAGCAGCACGCTGGGTAAGCAAAAGGCGGCGTCGGACGTTTGAGCAGCCGGCACCAAAGTGACAACTAGCTCTGTCCTGGCATACAAATACACACACTATATTTATATATATATATATATATATATATATATATATATATATATATATATATATATATATATGAAGGTATGAGTCACTCTCCATTTCCACAGTCCCCCCCCTCCCCCCTCTACCATCGCTTCCTCCATCACAGGAAATAGTTTCTAATAATAATAATAATAATGAGAGGTGGGTGTTGGAGGTCAGATACAGTGTGCTCTTATTTACCTGGGCTCTGTTCATACAGAAAGATAACTGATCTCCAGCCAGTTTGTGTCAAGGCTCGGGTATAAATTGCAGGACACAAATAGAGTCAAATCAGAAACGAAGAAGAGTCCACTACCAACTTAAAAAGGTTATGAAGGAGTCTCCATTTAATACAGACTGCGCTTCACGACGGACTGGTTTTGTAGACCCGAAGAGTATCTCATTTTTGACGGGCAGAAATTGGCAGTGAGTTTTATGTTAGCCAGTTCAAAGGATTTAAAAGTTTTACTAACAACTTGTCTTTCCTTTCATGTTGTTGTGTCCTATTGTCCACTCCGGAGGACAATAAAGATATATTCTATTCCCACTGCAGCAATAAACTCACACACAACCTTGTGGCTGCGAGGACCAAAAGCTGCGACAGAGGAAGGTACGCCTCGCTGACGCCTAACTGACGCCTAACTCACCCTCTTGAGCTTGGTGACGTTCTCCTCCACAGTCAGTCCGTTCAGAGCACCGGAGATGCAGAGGAAAGCTCCCAGGAAACACGGGGCGAAGCACAACTACAACGCACAAGTACGAAGAA
This sequence comes from Cyclopterus lumpus, assembly GCF_009769545.1. Classification (NCBI taxonomy): domain Eukaryota; kingdom Metazoa; phylum Chordata; class Actinopteri; order Perciformes; family Cyclopteridae; genus Cyclopterus; species Cyclopterus lumpus. The sequence continues at coordinate 16,164,921 of NC_046989.1, forward strand.
AGAGAGTCAACTTCACAAAGTAAAGAGGGAAAAAACAAACAAAGAAAATCTACTTAAGTGGTAACACTAAATTCTATTGATCGGTAGGTTATGTTACATGGGAATGAGAGAGTTACAACTTGTTGTACATCCAGAACTAAAAAGACTAATGTTAACTCAATTCGACTCTTTGAATGAGTAGCTTGAACATTCCTGCGGTTTCTAAGAGTTACTTCTTGCCTGTCGCTTTGTGAAATCTGTATTTGGTAATTATTTAAAAATTCAAAAGGACATTTTATTAAAGGCTGTGTAATTTGTGTATACGATTATTGCGACACATCTCCACCCGCATTAAGGAAAATAAAGACTTGATGGCACGTTTTCACAGCGGTGTTTCTTTCTTTTTTTTGGACGAGGGGTCGCACTGCTTCCCTATCATTGGACGCTTGATGGGGAATGAGTTTCCGAATCCATCTTCGTACATTACTTTTTAGGATGGGAGCACGACGGCAAAACTGTACAGCCCTCTATGACAGGATTGACAGTTCCTTCCCGTCAGCGCGACAAAGAGACGTCTGTCAGCCTGATCTGAAGAAATTGTCTCCCTGTGGTCCGGCCTCATCCACCCTGTTAGGCACAATCAATGAGCGGAAGACCCACCACCCCCGTATCACTGTGTATGGCGTGGAGGAGGGATCACTGAGCTAGTACCCACTATGTTTCTTTGCTTGCTGAAACCACTTTAAATATCGAAATATCGAAATTCAACAACGTTCCACGCCCCCAATTCCCTCAAAGTCAAGGTTCAGACACAACTTCGTTTAGAAACTGAACACTGTTACCAGAGTGAGAACTTTCACAGAAGCTCACAGAGAACGTTTAACTTACATTTCTATTCTTACACAAATATGTCTATTTTATTTAAGGCCTTCAAACTTCAAGGACCCGTGGGAGCCATGAACAGCAACAAGTAGAAGAAGAGAGGGAGGCTTTTCTCACCTGGTCAACCAGCATTTTCTTCATGGCGACACTCTTTGTTCCTCCAACCACCAGGCGGTCCAAAACTTTGTACCAGCTGCCGATCACTGGACCCTTTGATGTAAAACACACAGAAGACACAAGGATTAATGGAGCCTCCTCTGTAGCTCTCAATGTGTTTGTAATACATCGTTGTTTGGGAAACACTCCACTAAACCACCATACTAAAGAAACATGGGTGGTTTTCTGGCCATCGCGTCGCTCCCTGAACTTTAGCATCTTCATGCGGACTGCAGATTCAGCTAAATGTATATTATTCATGTCAGGAAAAAAACAATACATGTTTGAGTTATGAGACAGTTGTCACTTTCCAGATGAAAGAGCAAAACGTCCCTTGATGCGACACAAATCATGTGTGAGATTTGAAGAGCCACCTTCAAGACAAACGTCTATACGTCTGCTCTCTATAATTCACGAGGGCGAGGCAGCCGATTGGTCGAACAAAAGACGTGAATATAAATAAATAAGATGTGAATATAAATAAACGTTGCCGACGTCGAAATAAATAATGCAGCTGTCACGGGACTTGAAGTGAGTGAATTCACAAACATACAAAAGGCACGAGGGACCGCTGTGCAACATGGATGTAACATGCATGTAAGCTGTCCCCGCTCACGGCCTGTCAACTATGTGTCCTTGAGTAAGACACTTAATCACAAATTGCTCCCTGTAGCTGTGTGATTGTAAGTCGCTTTGGATAAAAGAGTCAGCTAAATGTAATATTTTAGATATTAAATAATTAAAGGAGATATGATATTTTTTTTAAATCATTAGGTATTGCCGCTGTGAGCAGGGAACTTAATTTGTATTTTTCCTTGTTTAGAGAACTTGTGTACTAGCGTGTTACTTCATGTACGCCGTTTGTGACTGAATAAATCAAATGATCACAAAAACTTGCCACACTCACATGTTTGAATTTTTTCTTTTATTCCTGTGTACAAGAGTCATGGGGACACTTACCACAAAAAAAAAGCCAATGCTCATCATCTTGGCCGTGCGCCGCACGTTGTGATGAGCCAATCCTCTTCTCTCGATCAGCTGTTGGGAGATGACATCACCGACACCCACCAGAGACCCTGGAGGACAAACAGGGGACAGATGCTGTGTCTGAGCACGGTGGTGAAAATAGTTAAATGCAGTTTTATATTTTGTGTATATTTTCTCTGCAGCGACAAGAGAATCGGTATTGACATCTTTTTTAGACCATAAATATAAGCAGTCAAAAAGAACTGTTCATGTCAGTTACTGTGGAAAATTTCAACACGGACATACAGTACATATACACACACACTAGTGTAGACATATCACAATCAAAATTAGAGCTGCACGATATAAGGAAAATATGGGCTTAGATTCTAGATCACAAAAACAATATTAAAATAAAATGTTAAAGTGTACTCAGTTCTGCCGCTTTGAGAAAAGGCTACAGCTAAAATACAGCAAGTTACCTGTTGAACAAAAAAAAGGAAAGAAAATGATTCCCAACATTCTTTTGTTAAACAAAATTAATATTGAACGGAGCACAAAAAGGAACCAATAAAAAATGTTTTTTAAAAGGGTAGTTACATTTTAAAGTTCAGTTTTCTGCCAACATACTTTCAGCAGACTCAAATAAAAAGAAACCAGAGTGCAAGAGCGCAGACTTTCACTGTTTATCGCACAAGTGTACACCACAATGACGATAACATTTTTAAGAATAGTGCAGCACAAGCCAAAATACTATGGGAATAAGTGTCTGCTGTATTTGTATCTGTATTTATTTACGCCCTGACTCATTAAATGCTGGCGGATACCAGCTCTAGTCCCCACGTACCACCCTAACACAGAGCCAGCTGAACAAGAGCTAACCTTTTCTTTAAAATGTCACGGGAGAACTAATAAAAGGCAGCAAGGGTGACATGGTGGACAGAGAATGTCAATTGTACAACTTTAAGAGCAGTAAACACTTTGTCACATCTGTCACTCAGCACCGTCAACACTTCACTTTATGAGGATAAAAAAAAGAGAATAAATTATACTCAAACGCCTCACAGACAAACACGTTTTCTTAAAGATGCATTATACAACAGTTCTATGATGAGGTTGGACCCAGGGCACTGATGAATGATGAAGGAAAGACAGTAAAAAAGTAGCTATTTTCTTCAATTTTTTTGGTGTGTATTTTGTGCGCTTCACGTTGTTATCCCGATAATCATCAAAATATGCGTATAACTATCAAAAACATACATACAGGAATCGCTTTAGCTTATCTTTTAGTTTTTTCTTTAAATAAAAAAAAAAAATTCCATATACTGCTGTATATATTGCAGGTGTGTGTGTGTTTTTTTCTTATAATTCCTGTAGGATGTTTTCTTCCTCAGGCTCTGTTAATATTCACGATCATACCGATAATGCATATTCACAGTGATCAACTTATTGAGTACATTTGATTTTTCATAGTGTTACCTCAAATTTGTACTCAAGTACAGTACTTAAATGTACTTTGTTACATTACTTCTAATAACAGTAGGATTTAATAATTAAATAGACCCTCCATCGCCTCTGGTTGATGATGTGCTCCAGACAAATGGTGAGCGTTGCCTCCATCTAGCGGTGATTAAACCGCACTACAATGAAATACTAAAAGGTCCATTTTACAAACATGAACATTTAAACATTTGCTCAGCTGTTTGAGACATAGGAAGAGTTACATTGTGCAGTAATAGCATGTTAGACTGTCATCAGGTTAATAGATACACAACAGGTCTGACATGCATCCTGCACATAAACATGTTGCCAATCATGTCACAGACTTGAGGAAAATAACTTCAAGAGTTGCTGTGATTTCTTGGTCAAAAAAAAAAGATCCCACTCTCCAAGTGTGAAAATGTAGTTATACGGTTATGCCATAATTTCAAATTTATGGCGCCATTGACAAACGCACACAAGTTAAAAAAATATCTAAATAAATAGACGTTACAAGGAGGAGCAAAGCGAGGAAGTCCCATCAGCAACAAGAGTTTTGCATTTTCTAAATATTTCATTTTATAAAACAGCCACTTCAGTCTCAAAGCAGACAGTGATATGGCACACACACCAAAAAAAAGTGGTCAATAAGTTCAAAGCCCTCTCTTTGTTGACTCTGAAACTGGTGCAAAGGTCCAGCAGTTAAAATGTGAAGGCCCCTGATTCAGCCACCACTTACTTTCCTGTATCTCAGATCCAAAAGGGGTCTCAAGTGGGAGAAATAACATGTCTGTACCTCTTAATTGACCAAGATAACTTAGTGTGGAATATATAATGCATACAATGTATTTGCATCTTCAGTAACTACATTTTGGTACTCGTAGTCTACTGGAGTATTTCTATTTTCTGCTCCTTTTACTTCTACCCCCACTACAACAACATATGAATTACTTACTGTTTAACATGGTAACAGTGACTGCATACACCATTATAATCCATTGTTATGATATCTAGCATTACTTTTGGTACTTTAGGTAGGCAGTCTATCTGCAGCATGTAAGGAGGAGTTATTCGTACCAGCGGTCACCAACTGGACTGTCCAGGGGTATTTGGTCATCAAGACTTGGTAAGATCTCCACAGGCCTGCCATTCTCCCTCCTAGGAAGAAGAATGCTGCAAAAAAAAAGGATGCTGCAAAAACGTGATTTTTCTAGTTATGCATTTTTCTAGTCAGGCACCGTCAGGCAAGCAGCGCGACTCAAAACCAGCCGACCCCGCTAATGAGCTCCGGGATATTGTCAATTACCGGCTTGTCGAGTAGTTAAAAGTAGTAAAAACTGCTCGCTAACAGACTCCACCGGATGAAAAGATGAAATAAAGTTATTTTTTAATTAAGCTGTTTCCTCTGAGGATATTCTGTCAAAGCCGAATTGAAGAGTGGCTTCAAATATTTAAGTTACACCATTAAACAGGTTGTGATAAGAAACAAAACAACAACGAAACAACCAAGACGACTTTAAATTGTCGCATTTTGGAACTCGGTTCGGCTTCGCGTCCAGTCTCTTCCCGGATGAAGCCGATGTCACACGTAAACATTAGCAGCAGCTTTGGTGTCGCGTCTTAATTAACGTTGCCTGCGTCAGGTTGCTAACTAGCTTAAAGTCTGCAACAACTTGTGAATAAATAAACTTATTATATTAGTGTCGTGAAAGAACATGAAGGTGAGACAACTGACCTGCTACTGCTCACAAACACACTATCACTGCACGTAACACAACTTCGACGTGTGTTAATAATACTCACTACATTACAGTAAACCAAGTTAAGTCAAAGGTGCACGTGAGCCCGGCTCCGCAGCGTGAGCTGCTGGTGATGTGTTCACGTGTCTTCATCAGCTCCGACTTTTGAGTGTTACTGTTAAAAGGTGACACAAGTCATGCAGACAGACACATTCACTTAGTTGTAAATTATATCAGGGATTTAAATTGGGAGGCTCTCAGCTAATTTGTGTTGAGGCTGAATATAAATCTATTTCTGCTAAAAATGTCTTTTAAAATCTAGCACAAACTTATTGAAATGTTCTATGCGAGAATCCCAAAAATATAACCTATGTCGTAATATAAGATTTAGATGAAAGCATATTCCTTTACACGCTCATACTAAGCATAATACACCTGCAGATAGTTTACAATGGTCTTTTACAAATTGCAGTGACAACATATTGAATAAAAACGTAACGGCCACTTCATTAAACTTCAATTAAAAAAAATATACTCTAGCTTTTTCCTTTTAGCTCTGCTCTTGCTCCTAAATGTGTAGCATACAGAGTCAACGCTATTATTTCCTAGAATCCCAGAAGGCAGCATTAAGGCTGCAGTGTGTGTCACATCCGCTGTAAACAAAAGGTTATTGAAATCTGCTGCCCTCTTGTGGTAAACCCCGGTACAGGATTCATACATATTATTCTGTACAAAAATGATTCAAACAAAATCACTGATGGAAAAGATGTATGTATAACATGTGACCAATGGCCAAAAGGTAAAACGCTCCAGTAAGCTTAATGGCAATTGTCTGGTCTCTTGAAAAGTGCGCATTAACTCTGAAGACAGGAGATGGTTTGAAGAAAGCTAATTCTTTTTTTCATGTGATTGAACATGCATCCTTAATAACCCTCCTGTGGCGGAAATGTTCTCCACATAGCTTACAACAAAAAAGATCTATGATTGGCTTTAGATTAGTTGTACTATGTTCAAGCTGGGACCACTGGTATCATCTCCTCCAACCCTGCTTTCTGAAGAGAGGGGCCACAAGAAATCTGACCTCGAAGAGCCCCACCCTGTTTTTATCCACTCAGTTGAAGTGCCACGAAGGAGATATCACCTTCCTTTTCTTGAGCATTGGCAGTGTGACTTCCCTCGCTTGTCTGTCTTTAATGAATCAATGCAACAGGTACCTTGAGGTGTTGATCGCCCTAGTTGGAAGCACCTGGGCCCGGTGCTCTCCGTATAAAGCTCCGCCTCTCTGACAGCCAGATCTCTCTCTCTTTGCGCCAGTTAATTATTGATTTGTTTCCATCCATGCAACATCTAGTTCTCACACCGCACTCAGCCCTCATGCAGACACCCACATACACCACTGATTTTACTGATTATTATCCCGTCCCATCATTCCTTAGTTGTTTTGGGGTTTATTGCCACCTGCCTTATTTACAATAAATGGCTCTATTGCTTGCCTTGAATCTGCATCTCCTCTCTTTTGTCTTGGCTTTAGAGCCAGGACCTGCCAGGCAGCTTTATTAACTGACAATAATTAAAACTGGCCTTTAATGGACAAACCAAACCACTGCTAAATGTAATCGTAACTTTATTTGAAATTGAGAATAACCTCAAAGGTGAGATTTAATGAAAGACAATTTACCTTGAGAGATAATAAAAATGTTGAAATGTCAATGTGACTGAAGAAAGTCACAGGTGACCACATCAACACAACAACTCTGGGGGTTCCACTGCGGAAGCTTTGAAGGAATGGAACTTTCTTTGTTTTGGTGTCCGGATGTTTCAGCACACAGTTCTTGGGGAACATTTACACTTGAACGTCAGCTTTAACTGTTATATCGGATGGGGAATATTAAATAAGTTTATGATCCTTCCATGTGATAATCTTTTATTAGATCAGGATACATTTTACAAATAAAACATTAAACAAATCTGTCTATCTTTCTGGATACTTTCTGCCAGGTCACTCTACTTCTTACTTACAAGACTGAGACTCACAATTGTCCAGGAGACAAGAGACGGCTCATGTTTCCATACAAGTTTAGCAGGAGAAAACACATTTGTTTACATCAGCTGTTGTCAGCTTTTGTCTTCAGAGTTTTTGTTTTGTTGCTGTCCTAAAGTCTGTTCAAGTTATTCTTGTGAAGCATATTGCAAACAATGTTGTGGTTGCATTGAAAGTATGTGTGTGTTGTTGAACGACACCAAAACAACTGAATTACAATGGCATGATTAATATTCTGCCACATCTGCAAATGTTTGCACTACATCTGTTTTCCCCTAGATGTAAATCCTATCATATTCATGAAGCTTTATTTAAAAGTGGAATAAATGTCTTCAAGTTTTCCATCAGGGAGGATGACATCGCCCGACCAGCTCAAATATTACAGAAAAATGTCAAAGGTCAAGGTCGCTTTGACATCACGTCTGGCCTCTTCCATAACTCTGGAAGGTTTTTAACGTGTGGTTTTTTTTTTAACACATTTGATATGTGGTAGAGGTGGTAATTCCATTTTTTATTTCATGTTTTTTGTGCACAACGCAACGAAATACATCGGTTGGTGATGGAGGGGGAGGATGCAGTTGTCCCTCCTGGTCCGCAGCTGACTCAATCACACTTGCTGTGAGAGATATGAGGAGATAAAAGGATGTTAAGATGTACATGTTCTTGAGTAGCATGTAACACCCTTTGTGCCATAACAATGGTATGTAGAAAGAGATAAGCTACCACACACTATGACTATTTCTTGTTAGTACAACCTCGACGTGGTCATCGTTGGAACCAGCGAGTTTCAAAACTATCAACATTCCCAGTGATCTACTCGCACCGGGAGAACTAGGATCTGATGTACACGTGTCACGGAGAAGTCGCGGTTCCTAATTCTGTGCGCGTACATGAGGAGTTGAATCCTGATGGCCCGTTTCACGGCTGCAGCAGGCCTGGTGAGGACGGAGGGCAGGTCCAACAGCTCAGCAGTGGGCAGATTCTGAGATGTGGGGGGGGGGGGGACATGGGGGGGACGGACGGTGAGGTAAGTCTCTCAAATATGAATACATCTTCAGATGTCAACTTAACAGCACACCTTTTCCAAGACGGTGTTAACATACCTGGTCGATTTTGACTCGCTCGCTTGTGTTCTCGGGCTCAGGAGTGCCGGGTCTGTCGATGCTCGCTTGGCTCACACTCTGAGACGGACTCACGCTGACGGAGAAGCCCGAGGACTCATTAGAGCCGGGGCCTTGGGTTGTTGGCTCCTCGCCAGACTTGAATCTCTTGGATGAGGCCTCTGGGTGGGTAGAACAATGTCTCCTCGTGTCCCGTGGAGCGGGGGAGGTTGCAGCAGGTTGGCTGGACGTGGACGCCTGGACGGCGGAGCAGTGAGCAGCTAATGCCGATACCTGTAGAGAACAAGGAAAATTGTGTTTTTTTGTTTTAACATGGGTCTAGTTGATGCAATTCTTCTTGGATTACATTTTCCCACAAGTACCAGGCATGTTAGAGTAAAATCAAGGTTTCTTTTTAGTCGATGCGTAGATGGACACCCCTCTCATGACTGTATTTGTGTGTGTGTGTGTGTGTGTGTGTGTGTGTGTGTGTGTGTGTGTGTGTGAGGGGGCTTTCGTTTTGGAACAAAAACCTTTTGGAATAGTTCGCCCGGCGCCTCCCAGCAGAGGTTGTCCTCGGCCATGTACGTGGCCGAAATGGTCATCCCCTCTTTGTAGACCTGGCAGCGTTTTGCCAGACTGTAGACTGAAACAGCACAGCATGCAAGTACGATTTAGAATAACACACAACGTCGCTTTATTTCTATTGGATTTAGATCTATAAAAAGATTTTTTTTTAAAACATACGTGTATCAGAGAAGGACATGAGGGAGCAGGTCAGGTCTTTTTTCAGGTTATTAGACCCCTTCACATTGAAGTCCAGTCCAATCAGCCACTTTGTGATCTTTCTCTCTCTGAAACATTAATACAGTAAACACATTAACGACCAAAACAACAAGCCAGTTCTAACACTGCAGCACTGAAAGTAAATATATACCATGAGGACACGAATAGAAATTAGAAAGTGATGTTATTCTCATCAGGACTTATACACAAGAGAATCTGCCCGCCACAATTGAAATATAACCCCCAAATCACGTGTCCGTACTTGTGATTGAGCTCGCTGGATCCAGAGAAGGACTGGAGGTTAACGTGGGCCCGGTTAACGCACGGCTTTCTTTCCAGCATTCTGACCAGGAGTCGTATTTTTGACTCCACCAGGCCAACCCTGAGAAGAGTGGGGGGGAGGAAAAAGCCTAATCTTCGGGAAAGCACGACAGTAGGTGGAAATAGAATATTGACATTGTTGAGATTGCAGACAAAAAATCCAGACGTGGGCCCCCGGTTTTCCCTAAACTTGGCTTCTCCTTTTTCTCTGCTCTGTGTGCTCACCATTCGAGATGCTGCTTCTCTGTGGCCGAGGAAGCTTGCAACTGGATGAAATGCCTAGAAACGAAAGAGACAGAACGGTGGCAACAGACGTTACAGCACTGAGTATCGTACACAGATCTTACTGCTCGTATTATGTCCTTTTTCACAAATAGTGCACTCTCTGATCAAACCTTATTAAAAACAGGTCAAGCTGCAGCACAATGTGTATGTATCATCACTACACAAAGATGTTCATCATATATCAGCCTGAACATTAAAAGACAAAACCTCTGCTAAGTGGCTCTTGTGATGAGTCTGCGTTTGTGCACGTCATGTAGAACAACAACAACAACAACAACAACACGAGTTCTTACTCGAGCTGGTTTCTACGTCATCAGCCAAATTAAGACAAAGGATTATAAAGAGTGGACAATAAAATAAAAAGAGAGATCAGAACACAGAGTTGATTTATTAAAACAGGAGACAATAAATAACAGAAACTGCTGAAACAACAAATTAAAGAGAGACAAAAGGCTTTTAACAGCTTCTTAAATCCACTGAACACGCTTCAGTCCATGTTTTTGAATTGATAACAAACAGCAAAACCAGGTTTGTGCATCGTTAAAACAATCAGCACTCAACTCTTAAATTCAATGTAGTACGGCTTATTGAGGGTTGAAAGGTTCAAATAAAATCCATAAAGAGACAAATAGATGATCTACTGGAACAAAACGTGGTCGACACTTTCAGTTAAAACTGGAGCATAACTAATCTCCGCTTGCACCCTCAATAAGAGACGAGAATTCGACAATTAACATTAAGTACAAACTCATATCAGTTGCAACAATCACAAATAATAATTACAGCAAATTTCAAACATCCATTTTGCATAGTCGTTACACAACAGGCATTTGACATCCAAGTTAAGTTACAACAACCAAAGCATACCAGTTACTGTACATTATGTTATGTACAAAGAGTAAGCAGCGTACAGACGGCGTACTTCAACAACAATTCACGCATTATGTATAAATAATAATAATAATAATTCAGAGTCAGACATGTGGTTCAGAACATAAATAGTGCACCGTGTGAGAGTTTTCACAGGGCTTTCTTTCTTTTTTTGTACATACATATACATATCTTTATTGGGAGATAAACAACATAAAACATCAGCTATACAGCTCTTTAAGGCATTATGGTTGATTAGCATATATATAATCAATAATAATAATAATGAAATAAAAATATAAATATCAATTGCAAACAAAATGGGTGAAAATGAAGTGCTATGTATATATCTGAGTATATTCTGTGTATGGCAATCCACATTTTCATCTTGAGGCAGCTTAATACATACTGGTATTTCTTTAAAAAGTTTGATGCTCCAAACAGTTTGGACCAGTCCGCTTTCTTCTTTTGTATATTTTCAGTGATGGCAAAGCCTGTGAATGAGGAAGGGGACAGCTTGTTAAAGTCAGAATCAAACAAATTCACATCTTTGTGCACAGAATTTAACCCCTTGTCATATTCTTATATATGTATATAATAGTTCTCTTGGTACTGTACGCATTAGAGCAAAGAGGAAAGGTCTGAGATGTTGTCAGTGCACTGTGGGGATTTAGTGGACGTCAGCCGAGTGTTTACTCACCCCGTTGGATCTCCTCCGTCATGATGACCAGGGTGGAGGGAGACACGTTGAATGCCGTGTTCTGCTGCGGGTACACCGGGGTGATGATGGGCATCAGGTCATTTTGATTAACCTGGACATGCAGAAGAACGCAGCACTTACTCGTGTGCTTTTAAGCAAATTCAATAACGTGTTGACCGACATGGCTCTACAATCGCAGCATAAAAATACCGATTACAAATCCTGCCTGAGGCCTTACCGTGGGATTCCAAACAGGAAGGTCTAAGTCGCAGCTCTCCGGACGCTTCAACTCAATCGGGAGAGGCCAATCCCTGAAGCCAAAAGACAAGATTTTCATCTGCAACTTTTACAACGCATTCACACGCAGCTACATATACAGAGTGGAAGATCTAAACATGCATTTTAAGTCGTTCCAGTTGATATTAAACTGGCCGCACATCAAATTGTGTGCTCACAAATTGCTGTTTGTTTAACAAGCTCAAATGGGCAGTCAAGGCATAAACTAGAGCCACTCGTGTTCCCGTAAGGTGAGCCAACAGTGGATCTCAGCGCCACGTGACTTTTAGTTAACCCAATTCCATGTTGTTTCTTTTCACATTTAGAAGCTCACCACAGGCTGTAAACTTTAAAAAATTTGATGACCAGGGTGGACGCTGTGGCGTTCAGGTACACTTGGCAGATTCTGGCCACCAGTATGGCCCACGACACACCTCCCAAGAAGCCCAGCTTGCTGGAGTAAATGTTTCGACCTGAAGAAAAATAAGAGGGTGAGAAAGAAAAGAAAGTTAAGACCCAGTGCACTATATGACCAAACGTGAACAACAGCCTGCTCTAATTTACACTGCAAACTTTAAATGTATTAAATATTGTATTATATTGTATATAAGGGGGACATGAATACAATTAGTATATTACATAAAAACCGACTAGCAAGCTGAACTAGTCGAGTGCGTGTGGAACTCACGTTTGGCCCACAGCTTGATGGCTCTCAAAGCCAGTCTAAAGTTGTGGATGTTCGGCACAGACCTCAGGATCGCTGCAGTAACTCTGTAGCCTACAAACGACACAATGAGGAAAAGATGAAGAAACAGCCACACAAGTAGTTCAGCTGTCAAGACGGCAACACCACAGTTGTGTTTCTTCAATCACCATTGACACTCAAGATGGACTCTTTGTCGATCTCCTTCAGCCAGGAGTTGTTTTGAAGATCCAGAATGTCTGGGACGCTTTCGCGTAACAATCGGGCAAAGACTAAGTCGATCTAGGAAATAACAGGAATGCCGGAAACAAAGATCAAGACACATGCAAACACATCTGGAATAGAGGGACGCTGCACAGTAGGGCGTTCACTTTCTTTTCCTCTTACCTCAATTCCATCATATGACATTTTGATGATGGGGACAAATGCATGTTGAATGGCCTAAAGACAACAATATTGTCAGTCACATGCAACGGGGAGGAAAAAAAGCTCTTTGTCTTAAATAATTAATAAATAAACAGCAATAGCAATACATCAGATTATGGACTAACCCATATGTTTTTGACCTCTTTCTGAGCTTTCAGCTTCTCAAAGAAAGAGGTGAAGAAGTCTTTTCTCTCGACGAATCTGGTGCCAACGCAAAGGGCGTCGATATCAGCGCCTGTAATAACAACACAGACTCAAATGAGGGGAAATCTTTTAAAATGCTCCAAGCCGCCATCTTGCCCGTGTACGACTTCACATGCTCTCACAGTTGAGGAAAGAAACTGCCGACTTACCTTTGGAGTCAACTCCCAGATGATAGGAGCCGAATGGTAGAAACTTGACTCTAACTTTTTCTGTCACGTAATCAGGTAAGTTCTAAAACACCCCAAAAAGTAAACTTATAAAGGTATCATCTGTGCAAAAACATGTTTCCGGTGTCATATGTGAAATACCTTGCTCGACAACAATACAGATAAAGATAGATGGTCTTACCAGTTTTTCACATATTTCCATGATCCACTCCTCAAAGAGGGATTCCAGCTGTTTCACAACCTTCTCCCTGCAAAATAAAACATAAAGAGCATGATCAAATGTTATCTCTACAAAAATGTTAAACAATTTAAAATCTAAAATGTTTTTTTCCCCCCACCTATTACCGCTCCAAGCCCCGATAATTACAATATGAAAATAATGAAAAAGATAGCTCATACCTGTGCTGCAGCTCCACCTCATCATTGAACAACTCGCATGTGTTCAGCATCTCAATCAGCTGTTTGGTCCAGACCAGGTCTTCCTCTGTGGGCTGATCCTGGTTGATGGGAGGGCCGATCCCGTACTGCTGCGGGATCAGCTGGGGGGCTTGGGATGAGCCCGCTGTGCTCTTCAACCGACTTTAAAGGGGGACATTTTGCATGTTAGTGCAACAGTCATACAACAGTCACAGACACAACACAAAGTATTTCTTCATACAACACACACACACACACACGCGCACGCACAAGCAAACGCACACGCACACAGCTATTTCAAAGTAACATTGGTTGACAGGTGGGCTAAAAATAAATTGACTTGAGTTAAGACTCCAATTGTGCAAAGGAAAAAAGAAAAAGAAAACGTGTCAACTACGTAATGTTACATTACTATTATCATATGCTAGGTAACTATAGCAGTTCAAAACATTTACAAAATCACAGGTTATAACAAACTAGAAAGAGACTTAGCCATTAGCCTAGCTTAACTCTTTGAAAAAGCGAGTACAAATACACGACAAAAGTACTCACTAAGTAGACATTGTTGCTGGAAAGAAATGATTTGTTTGTTTCAGCTATACTTTCTCTCTCTGGGTAAAACGAAGTGAAAGTAGTGTAGGTCTCTTCCTCGGGGGGTTCAGAACTGGCGCTCTAAAGTAACGTTCGTCGCTTCTCGAAACAAAGCTATATCTAAATGTATAGCACAGAATCAAAATACAAAGTAAAAAAATACAGATGCATCCAAACAGTTTGACTTGTATTCCCAAGCAGCTGATTGGAAAGTCTAAAGCATTTTTTAAAAATTCAGTTGTTATGAGAAAACTATGCCCTTATACCTCGAAGCCAAGGGCTCCCATACTATTTTACCATTTTCTTAATGACATCAATTCAGCGAAACATGTGCTCATTTTGATAAGGCTCAATTTGAGACCTCTACCACTTGTTTACATGAGCCATATCTTAACTGTATAGCTATACAAACAAATTTAGTAAATCAAATAAAAAGAAAGAAGATAAGATATGCACGAATAATTCATCCCTGTTTTTGCAACTAAGAATCACAGATATCCTAAACTTTGGGATTTGGGTTGACTAGAGACAGTGAATCTTGCTATGGCAAAAACTTTACCATATTTAAATTATTAAGTTTGGACATCTGTGGTATGTGATTATGAGAGTAGTTTACCCAGAACCATCAACGTGTATGCTATTATGTGAAATTAAATTATCCTGAAGCAGGAGTTATGCTGACAAAATTTTTTTTATTGCTGTGATAATCTCTATTTCAATTCAAAACCTTTGTAAAATGTACAACACATAAACACATATGGATTAGCTTAGATTATGAAGAAAATAATGTCTTAAAGTCTGTTTCTTTACTAAAGTCTCTTTCTCAAAGACAGACGTAGGGAATGAGGAGTAGATTTGACCTTTCAGAGTTTTAGTCCACTCTCTCAATCTTGGTCCAACTGTAACTGTAAATGATTAGAAATGTGAAAACGTCCTGAAGTTTCAGGTTTATAAAATATAGGCATCAGGTTACAAAATGGGCATTGCATACCAGTGGTCAGTTGTTGTTTGTTTTGCTTTATTGCTTATTTTATTCTATATATTTTTAACCATTTATATTTGTGGTTCATTGGTTTGCTATAAGATTGGTTTATTTGGCATTGCAAGGTCACACGTATCAAACAGCGTCACAACAATAATGTGTATCACTTAGTGTAAATGTTTGTATGAATGTCACTATGGCTCCTATAATATTTGAATGCTAATGTCAATGTAGTACTTGTACAGATTGTTTTAATTATAAATGCATGGGGGCCTAGCTGCTGGTATTGGCCCCAGGGCCTCAGAGCTGTTCTTTTTTCCCCAGCCGTGCGTAAATTCATGCGCTTTTCAAATTCATCTTGCGCACGTACACCGCGCGTTACGGTTTTTCGCTCCACACCCGGAAGCGCCGCACGCTCCTGCACTCGCCTCTCTGCCGCCTTCTTCTGGCACACAGGACTTTAACTTGTCCTCTCATAGAGGCAACTTACTAACGTTCACCGGTAATCGATTCGGGTTTTGGGAAGGAAAAAAAACAACAACAAAAAACGGTTCCGGTGAATTTGTTTCTCGCGTTACCGCAAGGCGGAAGGCTGAGCAGCGCTAGGCAACGAGCCGCAGTCAGTCAGTGACATTGACACGTTAGTGGTGTTGTGCACAAGTTAATGTGTGCACGGTAACGCGCGGCTCCGGAGCGCTTCCCCCTGCAGTTCCCCCGGCGTCTGCTACAATGAGCGAATACTTCAGCCTGTCGGACAGTGATGTTATCGGCTTCGACCTGGACCACACGCTCTGCCGCTACCATCTGAAGGAGACCTCCAGGGTGAGCGTGTTTGTGTTTCTGTGTGTGTGTGTGTGTGTGTGTGTGTGTGTGTATAGCGCGTGCAGCTAGCTCCGATACATAATCATACGGTGGCCGTGACTCTTCGATCCGCAACACATCTGTATTAAAAATAGCTCGCAGCCGTCAATACGCTCTCCGGTCTCCGTGCCAATACGGGTTTCCCTGCACGAACACATCGTGTTGAGAAAGCCCTTGTTGGTGCGGTTCGTGGCTGCGTGGAGAGGAATGTGTGCACGCGGGGGGTTCGGTGCTCCTGATGCTGCAGTCTCTCTGCGTGACTCACAGGTTGAACGTCGGCGGCGAACATCCATGTATCTGACTCATGTCATACTGCACGAGTGCGACCGTTAGGAGCTACAGTCGATCACAGCTGGATTATGTGTCACCGAGTGACCGAACCTACATTACGGTTGAATTCCCAGCCAATCATTATGGCCTGGTTCATCAGGCCTGGAGTTCATGTATGCGTTCTCTTGTCCCATGCCAGTGCCTAGAATAGGGGACACTAAATGGGTGGCCCAATAAAGAAATCCAATTCTCCACTATTATGATTGATATCTATTTCTAAGTGTCTGATTAAATTGAAAAACCTGTCCCGAAGGTGTCAATCGATGAACACACATTGAATTAACACCCTACTGAGTAGTTGCTTTTTTAGCTCATTGTTGGGGTTTCCAGTCCGAGCATTCTCATCTTATTGCTGTTGCCAGCAGCCTCAACAGGCAGTTTTCAGTAGAATCAGAATCAGAAACTTTTAATAGCCAAGTAGGTTTACACCTACAAGGAACTTAGCGTTTGTGGGTGGTGCAACATAGGACGTCAGACATAACAAACAACAACAAGCAACAACAGTAGACAACAAATAAACAATCAACAAAGTGCAAACGAGACAGAATAAAATATAAAATGTAAAAAAGCTCTGACCATCCCACCATGCACTACCTGCCCCATCAAATGATACGCGGTAGGCGGAAAGAGTTACTGGCTATATGTTTCTTAGGAGTTTGAAAGGGTGAAAAAGAGCTAACAATATTCATAATGTGAACACAAACGCAACTCCAAATCAACTTTTATTTGTGTCTAAGTAGGCAGTGAATGTTTGCAATTGCAAGTTTTTAAGATAAAAGTATGTCATGTGTGTTTACACCCCATAACTACAACCAAATCAGTGTTTTGTTGGAAGAATAATACGACTGTGCTGCTCATTCTTGCCATTGATGTTATTTCTTCTTTGTTTTTGCAGCTGATCTATGAGAGCTTTGCCAGGTATCTGGTGGAGCATAAAGGCTATGACAAGGACCTGCTAAACCTAACCCCTGCTACCTGGGATTTCTGGTGAGTCGGCAACGGTAGCAGTTTATCTGCCTGTATATGTTTTAAGACTGCATTCATCTTAAACACATGGCTAAAACAATAATCTTATGATTCACTGCATCACTTAGAAACGTGCCCCTCTCCTAGTTTCTACCCAAATCCAAATAACATAAATATTCACATTTTGGGGGTCACTCTGACAGACCCAAACTATTAAAAGCAGACGCATTTTAGTGAGCAGATTAGGTATTGTATGCACACATAAAACAAAGCTTACAGCATTTTAAAGCTACCATGAGGAAGTTGAATTTCCTGTTGATTTTGGCGGCCCCTTTGGACCAAAGTGGTTGCGTTTCTGAGCACCAGTGTCCCTTTTTAGATATGTCAGATTTGACTGCAGCAGGGTCTGACAGTCTGCCCCACACAGACTGTGTTGTGGTTCTCCCGTGGTGCTGGGTGTTGGCTTCCGCCAGACCTTTGACTGCAGGTGTAAGTCTGCCGGATCTGGTGCAGTCTGTTGTGGACTGGTGGTTGCCAGAGGCCTCGTGGAGTCTGAGCCGTCTGAACAGTTTTTGGTGATTTCTTCTTTTTTATTTCGTGCAAAATCCGACCTGAAGGCACCGTTGACGAGCATTACAAATGTTTATCATCAAAACAACATAGAAATGATAATAGTTAGCTTCTCTTAATTTTAAAAAAAACATTTTTGTAAGCATAAGCACAAGCACATAACATAAACAAACAACTTTGATACAAATCTTTTTGATATTTTTACAGGCTAAAATAGATTTTGTCAAGCCTGTACTGCAATTTATTGTTACTTATTGGGCAACACATCATTATCAATATATCTTGAATGACCTAATATTGGCCCATATATCAGCCTGACTGATTTATGGGCAAAGCGCTATTGATTATTCTCATGAATAAATGATTATTTGTATATCAACAATTCAATTATTTTGCATCTGTTCAAGTCACACACAGGCCCAACTTTGTTTTCTAGTAATGTTCTGCTTGTCTCTCAGTGTGGATGTTCTGGTGTGCTTACTGAAGTCGAACTCTTGTGTTAAGCTTGGCTGAACATATTCAGGACCTACTTCATGGTCCATTGATTCCCAACCTTTTTTGGCTTGTGACCCTTTGCAATGAGGCAATGTCATCACGTGACCCTTCTCTGACCACAGGTTATGGTCTTTGTGAGGAAAGTAGTTGTGAGAGGTTCAAACAAAGAAGCCGTGTTGCTTCTCAGGTTGTTTTAACTAAAGGATTTTAAGGGCAAAGAGGTGTAGTGAGCTAGTATTTTCAAGGTATCCGGTATTTGCAACGGGAAGAAACACATTTGATAACTCAGGGTCGATAGACTTGTTGCACGTACTTTGAGTTCAAATGTGGCTTTAGCGTAGTGCACGTGAATCTCTCTGTGCTCTGGAATTGTATTGTCACATGTTAAGTACAGGACAGCGGTGATTGTATAGAATGATTGCTGTATTAATATACTGTATTTTTAACATGCATACATTTGTGTACAGTTTTAAAGGACTAGTGGTGGATCTGGAGGATGGAAACCTTGTGAAGCTGGCTGAGGATGGAACTGTCTTGCGGTATGCTCTTTGGTGCATGAAACGTACTCTATCTGCCTCCCAAGAACATCAACTTTGTCAATGTCGTCATTGTTTTTACTGACCTTTTTAAAGTGGGATAATAGATACCTTTTATCTCTTGGTTGATTAGAGCTACACATGGAACCAATGACCTCAGCACAGAAGACATCATCAAACATTATGGTCCAAAGAGGGAGTGGAAGCACTTCAACAGCCTCAATACCTCCTTCACAAGATCTGGTATGATGTTTATGTCTGTCTTTATTACATATTAGCTGTATGCTATTTGCTCTGAAGTAGGCTGAAGTGTCTGTCTAGGATTTTTTCACATCGCTAGATTTCATGTTTTTTTGTTTTGGTCTTTGCAGCTAAATACTATTTCTATGACAACTACTTCGATCTACCTGGGGCTCTCCTCTGTGGAAGAGTTGTGGACATGTTGCGCAAGGTAATATATCACGAGGTATGGTTTCAAATGAATAGTTGAAATTAGAAAAACGTATTCAATTGTAACTTTTTGTGTTTTTTTTTAAACAGCGAGGAAATGAGGTGAATTCCGACTTTTGGAAAGACATAGTTGCTGCCATCGACCACAATTACAACACAGCTGCATTCAAAGGTACACCTTTTAATCCAAAGCAGCACGCACAGTATATTTCTTATTTCTAATGTCTTCTTGTCAAGGACCCGTATTGTTAATAAGAACAACACACAGGATATTTTTCTTTTTCAAACTAGAAGTTTTATTCTGTATTTTGGTCAGTAAGTGTAAGTGGTACATAACTTAACAAATACAATGGGATGTTATTGTAGTACATAGTTGTTAGGAAAAAAAAAAAAAAAAAGTTTGAATTTCTAAATCTGTGTTGTTTTGCTGATCACAGTGCTTGTGAGAATGTACTGTTTTTTTTATGTATATTACAGGACAATTCTTAAAAAACAGACATTAATAAAAACAAACACAAATAAAAGATGTGCTGTAAATGTTACAGGCAGTTCTAAAGCACCACTTAAAATATCATCCAATATTGTTTCTTAGAATTACAAAGGAAGGCACAGGGTGAAGTGGGAAAAGGGATAATTTTAAACCATATATTTCAAAACTGTACTCATCATTAATACTTCTGTAAGTCAATTAATGTGTTGGAAAATCTTTTATTATTGTAAATATTTGAATGAGCCAGTTAACCATATTAAAATTACAATCATATATTGTTTCAATTTGGAATTTAGTAGTAGTTCAATGTTTTGTTAGGTTTTGAGGTTTATTTGGATTTGTGAAATCACGTTGAGGCAATCAAGAACCCAGAGAATGCGCAGTGAACATTATCTGCTGCAAATATGCCATTACTCTCCTCATCGGGGACCTGGACATAGACTCTGTCACCTCCATCCAACATAAGAACAGTACTGCCTGACATCTGATCCAGGAAGCCTTTGTTGTACTCATCATAGGTGAACATAACTGGCTCCTCGTTTTTGTAGAGGGCCACCAGTGCATTGGCACCATTGACATGCACATGATAGCTAAAATAGTAGAGGCCTGGGATCTGGCAGGTAAACACGCCACTGTGATCATCATAATGGTGCTCCCCGTTGTAAAGAACCTGGTTGAACTGAATAGGAGTTGCAGCTGAGGGGTAGGCCCTGGTCAGCACAGCACTGAAGGCGGACATGGGAGCCTTCACCATCTCATGAGACATTACAACTTCGTGGGACTTGATTGGCATGCTCTTCTCATGGTGGTAGACTATCTCTCCCGGTTGGCCAGGAGGACCAGGAGGACCGGCAGAGCCTGGGTGACCATCTTGACCTCTGGGACCAGGATTTCCAGTTGGACCCATAGGACCAGCAATTCCCTTAGCTGTCATGCCAGCTGGGCCAGGTGAGCCTGGAAGACCTGGATGGCCCTTAAGTCCAGAGGGACCTGATGGACCGGGGGGCCCAACTGGTCCCATAGATCCTGGCCTTCCATTCTCACCACCTTTTCCTGGTCCTCCTGGGAGGCCTGTGTGTCCTTTTGGTCCTGAGGCACCATTTGCACCGGGCATTCCTGAGGGACCATCATGGCCCTGTACGCCCTTTTGACCTTGAGGACCATTCTGCCCTGGATTTCCTGGAGAACCTGCTACCCCTGGGGAACCTGGTTTTCCATTGAAACCATGAGCTCCCTGTTCACCCTTGGTTCCCCTTGAGCCTGGTGCACCTGCAATACCAGTGTCGCCTTTAGATCCTTGTGGGCCTCCCTCACCCTGGAATCCTCTTGCACCCTGTGAACCAGCTGGGCCATTAGGACCAGGAGCACCTGGCCGACCAGAATAACCAGTTGGGCCTGGCTCACCTTTCTGACCAGTGGTTCCTGAAGTACCGGAGGCTCCTCTGCTACCTGGTAATCCATGTTCACCTGTTTTGCCAACACCTGGCATGCCAGTTGAGCCTGGCTGACCAGCTGAACCCTGTGGACCTTTAGAACCCATAGGTCCAGGCATTCCTGGGTTACCATTCTGGCCTGGTTTTCCTGATGCTCCTATACCTGGAGCCCCAGTGTGACCCTTTGGTCCTTGCATACCCATCGGCCCAGGAGTGCCATCTCTTCCTGGCACACCACCCTTGCCAGGTTCTCCGGGATAGCCAGTGGCACCAGGTATACCAACTCCAGGTTTGCCTGGCATTCCAGATGGGCCCATTGATCCAACTGCGCCTGGTGGTCCTTGAACCCCAGAAACTCCAAAGCCTCTTTCTCCTTTGGACCCAGGAAGACCTGGAATACCAGGATGTCCCTTCAAACCAGACTGACCTCTTGGTCCCACTGCTCCAGGGAAGCCAGCTGTTCCAGGTTTTCCACTTGAAGAAATTCCAGCAGGTCCAGGAGATCCATGGGAACCAGGTGCACCTCTGGCACCCATTGGTCCAGTTGCACCACGTTCACCACTCTGACCAGGGAGGCCAGGGCTTCCTGGTTTTCCATGGCCACCTGAGGCACCGGGTTTACCAGGTTGAGAGTAGCCAGGGGGTCCGGGAGGACCTGGAGGGCCTGGTTGTCCAGTATGTCCCCTACCACTATTTCCAGGAGGTCCAGAGGGCCCCATTGGTCCTGGCTCACCTGGCTCACCTGGAGGACCTGGCTGGCCTGTAACGGCTAGGGAATAAATACATACAGACACGTTATGTAATTACTCAGATTATACGACACAAGTCGTAGCGTCTCAATCTTTAAACAATTTGGTTAAATTTGATGTTTATAATTGGATTTAGTGAACTGTTACTAAAAATCGTACTACACAGTATTCCGCATGTTGTAGGTGAACATATAAAATACAATACACATACAGGCACACAACAATTCCCCAAGGGAATGAGAAACTGAACTGGGGTGTCTATTATAATCAAGAAATGGCTTCATTTTGAAGTATGGTGTGCCTTTTCAATGCATTACGTAAGATGCCACTTGGTTGTTGAATAACAATAGGTTTAGTATCTCCATATTACCGCAACCTGACAGAAAACACTACTCCCCATGATTGTGGGGCGGGTTGGGGGGACGGCACTCCTTTTTCCCCATGATAGTCTCACAAAGCTTACGTCTGTTGGCATGGGAGCCAACACACCAGCTCCTGTGCATTTTGGTTTTGTGTACCCATACTATACTGCACCCCTTAATTTTCTGCACTGCTCATGGCCTTGAATGTATAGTTAGTGGTCTTCACATTGTCAACATCTTCTTGATGCACTTCCTGCCACATAGTGTAGTTTATTGGCAAGGTCAAATTCGTGTACAACACAAGTTTGTTATTTTACTGCATATTTCTCTCTCTTCTATATTTATCACAGAAGTCAACATAACAGTAACTCCAGCTTATGTGGCAGTAGAGACATTGTTTTTTCCCCTTTTCATTCATATTATTTTTTTTATTATAGTCTTTACTTTGATGTTTGACAGCAGAGAGATGACACGAAATTAGGTGACAGAGAGATCAGGAACAAAGTTGCCTGGCCTGCCTCTGGGGAACTCCTGGTGCCATAGCCCCTAGGCCAACAGGGCGTTGTTTGCTCTCTTAAATTGTTTGTCATAAATTTATTTAATTTTATTTTTGATCGACATTTTAGAAATTATTATGCGTGTGCTTGTCTGTACATAGATATACATTTGTGTCTACCAGGGCTTTAACATTAAAAAAAAGGCATCTCTGAGAAAAATCACACTGCATTGCTTTTTCTACGCCATAATTCTAGATGCGTCATTGTCAAAATGTATGATGTCAAAGAATCCAGTTCAATGGTGTTGACCGCTCTTTCAAAATGTTGTTTTGAGAAGAACGTGCTTTGACAGGGCTGTCATTTTGAAGCCACATAAGGATGTGCTTGAAAACCCCAAAGAGGACATTTGTGCCAGAAGTAGACTTTTTGGCAGCCAGAAACGCCACAAACTGGAGGTGATGATACTGGCCACAGTAACTGAACCTGGTACGACCTGTTAATCCTGCAAAGCACTACTTTGGTCATATTCAGAGTTGCCTTCAATAAACATTTTTTTGGAGTCTCTGCAGTAAACTTGCTGTGGTTTGTTTGTTGGATTCACTGGTTGAACTGCTTTTCTCTGCAGTCTGTGTTGTGGTTTTTTCCTTCTAATTACGTAGCGTGATTTTAATACCACAAGGCAGTTTGTTAGGGCGTGCCTGCAACGTGGTAACAATATCTGCATTTGAGATTTGTCAGGTTTTATGCTCTTATTGTCGACTTTCTGTTCTCTTTTAATGCTGTGGCAATCCACATCAGAACCACTTAAGAAACGGAACTAGGGAAATAAATCCCAGTGTCAAAAAAAGGAACGTAATCCTTTTTTAGTTGGGATATAAAACGTATTGTTATGCATCATCCTGGCAGTTACACCATGACCACTGCTTTTTAGTTTAGTTTTAGTTTTTTTATGACACACGCAGAACTGCTTCCTTTTTTAACCTTTTTATTTATCCGGAGCACAAGTGCTCTTTTACAGCTATATTCCACATCACAGTTGTATACAGTTATAGTTATTCACAGCAGTTCAACCAGTTTAACCACAGCCAATGAGACGCTGCATTGGACCTGCTGGGTGTGCACCCTGAAGACAGCTAATGAAGGAGGGCGGCGATTGGGCCGCCTCATTTACTGATGTGTATGAGCCCACAGTTTGCCAGGTTGCATAAGAGATGAGCTTACTGAAAGGTCAGTAGTAGTAGTAGTAGTAGAGATGAGACTGGTGACAAATCTGTAATTAATAAGTTTGTCTGCCATATTTACAGGGTTCACAGAGGTTATCATGATTTTCAGATCAGTGGTTAAAGGGGTTAAGTCATTCCAGGAGGAGTGCATCATAATTTTTTTCAAAAAGTGAACTGCGGTTATATGGAAGTGTGGATTTCTTTTAAACATCTTTGGTGGACGCTTACTCCCTTGCTTTTCAACATCACACGTTTCAATTTTAAAGTCTCTACGCATATGACCTGAACATTTTACTACAATTGCTATTGCTACCTAGTGCTATTTTGCAGGTTAATTTGTCTCAATTTGTTTTAAACGTTAAACTAAGACTAGGCTAATGGAGCTGATACAGTCTGCGAGCGGTTTAAGTGTGCAGCCTGCAGTGATGAACAATGCTCTCGGCTGGAGAATTGTTATACTAATTGTACATGCTACTCCTGCTTATATCCCTCAGTTTAATTTGAGCCTTCTGTATCTCGCCGTAACAATGTTTTTATAGTAAAAACCTTTTCAACCCTGGTGAGAAATGACATGCGTGACTCACCTTGGCTCTTCACCGGGTAGGCCGACTTGGTCATTTTTGGCACATGGTAGTACCGATCAGCGGTCGCCTCAGCCAAAGCGAGGAGGACGAGGACAAGGCTTGTTACCTTCAGGTCCATCTTGGGAAGCTAAACCTGCAAAGACAGAATCCATTCATTAGAATAAGCATTGTTGCATAATTGCACATGTTGGCAACTAAATAAATACGTAAAATGACCTCAGAGTGGCATGGCACCTGTGCTGCTGCGCTTCACTGACACTCAACGGTGACAGTAATGTGCCGTGTGATTGGTGCATCTGTTCATCAAAATAATTGTTTGTTGAAAGTAAATATCAGAATGTTTTGTTTACTTTTCTATCAGTTTTGCTCTCCCGAAGAGAGAAGCTGCTTTGAAAAGTGCTCACGTTTCCCACTAATCGGAACAAAACTTCATCACCGGCACCAGAATCTTTCCCAGTGTAAACACAGCCATAGCACATGGCTCATTACACTTGGCATACCCCCAGCGCTCGTCCGGCTGCCCTCCCCTCAGTAAAGCCAGGCTTGCAGTTGGGAATTCCCTCATGCACTAACCTGGAATCAGAAAAAAAAAACAACAGCCACCTTACCGGGAAGGTTTAAGCTCCAGAGAAACAGTTGAGGGGGTCAGGAGGCTGCTGTCCCGGCACTGCGCTGGTATATCCTGTTGTGGAGTCTGTCTGAGAGGCAGCTGCTTCTTCCCAAGGCACTGGGCTCCAGGTATTTATACCGAGCTGGTCTCTGGCATCTACCTCGCGTGGAAGGCCCTCCCTGCTCTGATGTCATCTTTAATGACGGGTGCCATGTCCTGAGAGGTGGGACCATCACTCTGCAGTGACAGGCCTGCCTCCCTCTCCTCCCCGTCTCCTCTCTCTTCATCTGATTCCCTCTGTCTGTGCAGAGCAGCAAAAATAAATCATGAATTTAAAATAAGTCAGATTTGTGATTAATCTCGGTTGGCGTTGAATTTGTGGTACACGGTTGTGCCGATCTTAAAATTAACATCCTTTATTCAGTCAAATGTACAAATTAATCACTGCACTTTTTGACTGAGTCAGAAGTGTTAAACACCCTCTCTTCGTGTCCTTTTTTAGCCTGAATTTGCATTTTTCTTAACTTCACAAACACTGGTTATGGCTAAAAACAACATGTTATTGACAAAGTGGCTCGAGACAGGGTGTTTTTCTGGAAAAGTAAAGAATGAGAATATTTTTCATCCGGTCCGAAGCATCTTAATTGAGCAGGCTGTGGTAAAAAAAAAAAACACGTACCAGACAGCTATTCTCTGTCACTTTTGGTTCAATTTGAAAATACTTGAAATGGAGTGAAATAAAAAATATTTCACTGTTTTGTTTATTGCCATTTTCATGGTGCATGGTACATGGTGGATGAGTAGTTCAGTTCTTGTGTCTTCAATGCCCATTTCCAGACAGGTAGATGTACAAAGGCTTTTGGTTCTATAGGATGCAGGCAGTGTTTGAATTTAGATGCATTGAACACTCCCCACCGACTTGATTTGTGTTCAAGTTTAAATTTCACATAGTAAAGCCTATCATGATGCTGGCAAATTTATGTTTGTATATCCTCTCTGTGATTTTTGTGACATGGTTTGCTACAGGGATCCACAGTGACACTTTAAGACACCAGGAGGCAGAAGTGAGGTTTTGTTCCAAGTTACTTTCTGCTTCATCCTCTCAGTTGAATGAGTTCATACTTGTCATCCTCATCCATATGTTCTATTATACACTAAGGGATGAAATGGAGCTGTAACGTAAAATGTCATACATTATGTGTTTACTGGGACATAGACATAAATGCTCTGTGGCATTTAGAGATCAATATTAGAATGTATTGTCTATCAGTAGAATCATATCATAATCATACTGTTTCTAAACTGTCTCAGAAGCACTTTTGGTAGGTATGTACTGCAAATTGATTGGGTACATGGCCGTAGCCAGCAGCTGGTTAGCTTAGCTTAGCACAAAGAGGTTTTTGCAGGGAAATCGTATCCGTTTATGTGCGCTCCCGAGTGCCTTGCCTCTCTCCCGGCGACAGTGTGCAACACTCGCAAATTTTTTTACCAGTTAGCCTGGAAATGGAGTCCGCTAACATGATGAAAGGAACGGCAAGCTAGCTAATTTTAAGCTAGCCAAAGTCAGCAGCAGGAGTCTGGGTGCATTAGCTGACGTTATCCACTCAACACAGTATTTTGCAACATCAACTAGCCTGCACGTTAGCAAGCAAGCTAACGTTGGCTTACATTAGCCTGCTAAATATATACAATATATATATATATATATATATATATATATATATATATATATATATATACATACAATATATGTCACGTGTGGACTCTGTTGTGTTGGATGCTGATCGTTCGTGGAGCCAATGGTCCAAATATGATATTGGAGCATTACAGAGATTATCATTATTCTAAATATTCTATATTCTCGCATTCAATGTCTATCGAATCTCCATGCTCGCTAGCACCTACGGAGTGCAAGCAATGAAATGCTGACTGCAATCCACTTAATGGCCAGGAAAGTTACACATACTTATTATGAGTCAAAAAAAATATCTAGAGCTAGAATGAGAATATTCTACATTTCTAATACAGATCAGCTTGTTTCAAAATAAATGGAATTCACAAGAAAAAGATAAGCAACAATTGAAATGAAATAAATAGTGTGAAAATGATAAAAGCAGTGAAGTTTGAAAGTATTCTTGAAGAAAAATCTTGGTTGCTGAAAGGGATTTTAAATATTATTGTTTTTTACGTGGCAAAAAATAATTCTACACAGTGATCCTCATTAACCTTATAATAGTCCTAATTGGTCAAGTAATATATCTTTGGTTTTGGAAAAGCCTCTCTTTCTTTTGCCTGTATCATTTAAACTGTCAACGTCTCAGCGGCCGCAGATGAGCACTCAGTTACTCGTGGGTAAACTCTTAGAATTAAATGACAGAGCAGTGAGGGGGTGGAGTCACCATTTAACAACTTTATAAGCTGCAGAAATGCCACTGCATCTCATCATTGAAAGTGGCCGTGACCGCGGTGAGGCACGGCTGCCTTTTTTATTTCATCTGAATCTTTTTTTTTGGTGTGTCAGAATTAATGCCTCCCTATCTAAATATGGCCATTGTGAGGTTTAATGTAAACGGATACTTAGATTTCTTAGGTTTCTGTCTCATTGCATAAACATGTAATTTGGATGGGAAATGTACTTTATGAAAAGCAGACAAAGCATGATGTGGAGTTCTCCTCCCGTGTTTTCAGACACCTCCTGACAGCAGGGTGGGTGGTATTTCTGTGAAGGGTCTGCTCTAACCATTGTTTTGCCCCTCCAAACATCTTAACATGTTGCTGCTGCACGCCAGACGTCACTTAATGCTCCTTCAGTGGCTTTAATTAAGTCTTCTGATGACAGGGGTTGTGTCCCCAACATGCGCAGCCTCTGTTTTCCACATTATCCTTAAACAATGCATACACCACAGTCCGGTTTGTTCTGATAAAATGTATTTTTTGCACCATGGTCGTCCATGGAAAGAGGACCAAACGTGATCTTTCATTGTCTTGTTTACACCTTTTATTTTCTGAACTTAACTGCATTTTAAAAAATCTTTAAAAGTTATTGTCAAAAAGTAACATTGGTTATTTTGTTCTTCTTTGTATGGGTCTGGTAGTTTGATCATTTGATGAGTGATTATTTTTTACTTTTTGTTTATTTTTAAAGATGCTAAATGACAAATTCAGAGCATTAATATAGTAGCACTAATAAAGTAACTACTTTACTTGTAAAGATGTGGAGTAATGTCTACCTAAGCAGAGAATGAAGATGCACTCGTCTGTGTGTGTTATCCTTTTGCCTTTTTTGTTTTTGTCCAACTCCTGAATCTTGCTCTTTTGCTGCTAAATTGTTATATATATATATATATATATATATATATATATATATATATATATATATATATATATATATACATGCATACATACATACTGAGAAGAACATAATACAGTAGAGAATAGAGTTGGGATAATATGCTCAACTCCTGATTCAATACTATCACGATACTTGGATACCGATTTGATATGTATTGGCATTTTTTTAAGTATTGCGATTCTATATTACGTTTATTTGCAAAATCTCTAAGTTCTCTAAAAATAGCTAAGTAAACCAACTTATTCCAAAATCACAGTTTTGTTTTTGGCAGGGATGTCCAATAGTCATTTCTTTTTATGCCTTGCTTTGTATTTTTCAGTTGTTCGACTGTGGTGTCTCCTTTGGATCCCAGAGATTTGAGGGGGGAGGGAGAAAGTAATTGCAGGTTGATGTGCCTATACCAGCAGGGAAGAGTGGAAAGAAGGAGCTAAAGATAGAGTGTTTGAGCTGGGAAGTGACGGTGGTTCAAATTTAACGTTTTAATATCCGAATGCCACTAAGAGGCACTTAGAGCTTTGGGAATGGAAGGACTGAAGCTGGACCTCCTGGCTGAGTGTTGGCTGCAATTACAGAGACCCAAAGACGAAAATCATGGTTGGAAGTTTGACCAACCTGAGGCTAGCTGTAATTCAGAATAGCAACCAAAGGCCTTCACTTCATCCTTCTTCTTTTCCATCTTGACAAAATCTTGCCCGAGCCATTATGAAGTTATGGAAAGGTCGGTCTCATGAGAAAGTGGAATTAGAGCCGGAGACAGTGAATTTCTTGGTTACCAAATCAGATTTCGCTCTCATTTTAGGATTTATTTTTGGTGCAGGTAATGGGTTTCTTTAGAGCCAGTTATCCTAATCAAAGCTGAGTAAGTGCTATAATGACCACTACTTTTCATTTTTACTGTACCTCCCACAACAACTCATAGTCGGCAGCTTTTTACTGGGCTTGTGTTGCAATCTGTCTAACCAGCAGCTGAAGATCTCTAATGCTCTAACACAATCGCACATCTTGGTCTTTGATACATTATGACGTGTTGCACATACAGTATATTTAATGTTGTCTGGGATGTATAGTGTGGAGGCTCCAAACTGACAAAAGGCAGTGAAAAGATTATCAGATGAGTCAAAAATAGAATCAGTTGAATAATGAAAATGGTAATACAACTTTACTTTTCCTTGAACCTCCAATCAGTTGGATAAACAAAATTAGTATACTTTCACTCTAACATCAACTAGCATCTACAACATGTCAAGGAAACAATTAAGTCTACGACTTGTTTCCATTGTGGTCCTTGATGAAGACAACAGACATGTGTTTAGGGATAAAGAAAGAAGCATGGGCTGTGTCCAAAATCACTCCCTTTTCACTTCAGAGTGTATTACATTAACTGTATGTCATTTTATTTGTGTCAATGTATCCACTTGTAGTGCCCTCAACAAGTCCATAATGGACACGCACACTACAAAAGGACATTACAGCAGTATGCAATGCATTTGATAGAAAATTAACATGACCTGCACTTGCTCATGTACTTGTATTAAAGCTGATTTAATTGATAATGAACTGGAAGGGCATTTGAAGAGCGCAGACCAAGGCCGTTTCCATAAGCGAAAAACTATTTATGGACTAGCCGTGTGATTTGGATCAAACGAAACAAACCATAAAACATAACCTTCTTAGCAGAGGTAATGAAAATGAATGCTATCTGCACAAAGTAGTTGTAGCTGAAATGACTGGTGCTCAGCATAGATATTAGAGAAGGAATTGTAATCCTTTTAATTTCCTAACACTAGCTCAAAATGTTGATTGTCGTAGTTTTTTTTTCCGGTGGGTAACGAAAATCTCACTGGTATTGGTATCAACGGCTAAATGTCTGGTGTTGTGACATTCCTAACTGAAGAGATTCAGACGTCGCTCTTGGACTCCTGTTGCGTCTGTTGCATCAGACGTTTGTCGTTGTCATGGTGTGTCCTTCCTCACATCCCTTCGTCTGGTCCTCCAGTGTCTCTGGGTAGCACAGAGGCCTCAGGCCCACTGACTGACTGCGGAGGTGGTGTTAGTGGTGAGAAAATCCGTTTGAGGCCAAACCCAAGGTCTTTAACAGCTATTATGTTTATGTTTTTCTGGAAGGAGTGCCGGTGTTTACCAAGTTATGCAGAGCTCAAAATAGTCATGGTGCGCAAAGACACAAATGCTATATATTGCTGCTGACAACTCCTGCAGACATCAGTGGCAAACACATTAAAGAGCCATCTGTACTTCTGTTGTTATTGATTTTGAGACACTATGGAAAGTTAAAGCAGGACACAGAAGAGGAACGTGATGGGAGCAAATCCCTGGTGGGTCCAGCACATGACCAAGGGGATGGTCATTGGTTAGTGCTGTTGTTCTTTTAACAAAAAAAAAAGTTACATTCCTTTCGCACTCTTTCTTGAATCGACCGACTCTCTAACACATGTTGTCAGCTCCAGAAAGTTCACTGTCTCCAAACCTTTCTCTGAACTTCAAATTGGTGAGGACAAAATCGGTCATCAGCCCTGTACCACGATTGTGCTCGAGATGTGTTCGAGACTTTTCTCTGTCTCAGCAACACACTCTCGCGTGATCTGCCAGCTAATGTTTGCAAACGCCTTTCGCATATTAGTTATGTGGCTATTTGTAATGCTAAATATGGCATCATCCCTGCAATTGTTGATATACAATCCGATTGGCGAGTACCACAAGACTAAGTTGGATGGGAACTCCGGTATCATTTCTTAATACGTCCCGTCTACAGCAAACATGTTTTTAACGCTTTTGTCATATGTCTGACAGAACAGATACGCTTAAATTCTATTCAGTTTACAATGGCAGTGTAATAATGGCGGATAAGTGTGACCCGAAGCTTCTTTTTGTTGTCTTTTGACACTGTAATTATGCCTCTGTAGAGAGACACGTTAATGTCCTTGCAGACCTACACAGAAAAGGATGTTAATAGTAACTGACTGTAGTTTGCATCAACGCCAAATCACATGTACATTATACCTTCAAAAAGTGTACCAAAAAAAACACACATGGGAACATGTCTGAATGGCACACGGGTTGGGCCCATGAGCGATACCATTGTCCTTGCCGATGGCTGACAGTCATCGATCACTGAGCTCAACATTGAGATTTAAAAGCCTCAAAGTCACATTTTTAGTCATCCGTCTCTCGTGTATACAATGAAACTGATGCGGCTTCATTTTTGATTGATACAGCTGTGGCTTTGTAATGGTTCTCTGTGCATACCTGCTGCAGCTACATGGGTCCTGTATTTACTGCAGCTGCTTCTTTGCTGCTTTCTTTACATGGTTGCTATGTCAATTTAAGTAATCAAAGGAATAATTCATAGTAATGTGGTGCTGATTGAATCAGGGCTTGACAGGAGGCAGAGGGTGTTATCTATTGTTCAGGTCCCCCTGAGACTATTCCGTGATTTTGATGAATAAAATTTACTTTAAATGTATTTTGGCATCAATGAACCTTTTATAAAATAATAAAATACACTCATAGCCCTAAATAGCCTTGCCCGAACCCTCACCTGTTGGACGTTTAATTTTATTTATAGTACTAACAATGAACTCAGGTCCTGGTGTTTAAGAATGTGTTTTAAGAGGTCTTGGGATGTGAACCCAGTGCTTATCAGCCCTGGTGGCCTGTGTCCTAAATATACTGGAATCTGTGTGGATTTCCCCCGCCAGGCTGCTCTCTTAGATCAGGTCTGCTGTTGTTTTTGTTGGTTTAGATTTTTATTTTAGGTGTTGGGCTGGGAACCATTCTTAGTGTGGTGGGAAGAATGTGAAAGGAAGTTCAGAAGCCCGTGGCCCTCCAATCTAAAGAAACCCTGCATCCCTCAGTGGAAATGAAGTCACGAATAGCATTTATCTCATGGGCAGTATAAATATCTCTGGTTTCATTTTTTTACCACAGCTGATGAATAGATAGTACAGATAGACATGAATCTGGAGGTTGTGCAAGTTTTTATACTCATTAGAGTAGCTTAAAGAGATTTAATATGTACTGCCAGAATAAATATACATAGTGCCGAATAACATTTTACTTTATGTTTAGGGTAATTTGCGCATCACAGAAAAGGCAACATTTGGATTTAGATCTGCATCTGAATTATTAATTTTATCATCGTTGTGCAATAGTTCAAATAGGTCCATATTCCCTCTGTTGCTTTTGGCTGCAGACAGTTAAACTGTTAACAAAAATGAGTGGGGAAAAAAAAGATAAACAGCTGAGACTTTTTAAGCTGTTTAACTTTGACAAAATTCAAAGACTAAGGGTTCAGTGTGCTTGAAATGAACTAGGTTCTGTGACGTGTCTCCACGGCTAAAGACAAAGGTGTGTGTGTACCTCTTCCGCATGGCCACATTTTAAGGTGAGGTGGAAAATCTTGCCATCATAGCTTCTTCAATCTCTCCAAGATCTCTGCGTCTTATGCATATATTTGAAGTCTCAACACAACACATTTTACAGATAGCGATTGCCGCACTTGCTCCCTTGGCTCAAAGTTCTGTATCTTTTGTTGTGTTTTTGTTGTTCTTTTTTTTTTTTTTCACTTCCGACCGAAATATCTTTTACAATATGAGTAAATCATCAATGTGTTATGATGTTGTTTTTTCCCCATACTGTACTGTGAAATAACTGTGTCATAGACAGCGTCATCCCAAACAGGATGACGTTGAAAATGCCAGCCGACCTTGAAGGGAAAACATGTATTCGTTAAATTTATGAAAGTGCACACAGATTAACGAGAACATTTAAAAACGGCAATTCATATCAGAAAGCTTGCCGACCCCTGGACCAGTCCATTAGACAAGAGTTGTCTTGGAAGCTTTTTTTCAGTTGATGTGGAGGTCATTCAAGTACCACCTATGAAAAATGATTCCCGCATCATTCAGAGAATAGCCGATCAACCCCGTTGAGGATTTGTCTCAGTCCCATCTATCATACATAACTGTAATGAAAAGAAAGAAATGTACACTTTTATTTATGCCCATGGGAAAATTCTTCTCTGCATTTGACCCATCTTTAGTTCTTAAGGATGCAGTGGGCTGCAGTGAAGCGCCCGGGGAGCAAATGTCTTGCTCAAGGACACTGCGACATGCAACTATGGGGACCCCATAATGACCATTGGTTAGGTGCCTTCAGCCATCCATCCTCTACACTGTGATTACTGGGAAGACATTAAAGCCACATTCTCTTTTGAGAAAGAAAATCAAAAAGAAATTTGGGCCAGTGTGCCGGACAACACACATTTAATGTTGCCGGGATTGAACATTTATTTTAAACCACTAGATTTGGGTTTTTCTGCAGCAAAAATAAAAAGTATAAGTATTTTTTTTGTTGCAATATGCACGTGTGATTCAGCTGTTTGTTTAAAGTCAGTGAGTATCTCCCAGCCTTTGTGGTGCAAGTGAATAAAAGTTTAGCCTAATTTACTCAGTAAACAAGGGGACATGTGCATCGGCTTTTATGGTAAGCCAAAATAAAACAGCTTTTAAGTCTGCAGTTTCATTTCAAACATGGCATTAAACTGCAAAAATACCAAAATGCTCTCATCAAATCCACCACGTCTCCGACCGCTCATTCACCTCAGTGTCCACTGCTGAATTTGTTTAGCTCCACGTAGAGTAAGTGTTCTGTGTTTCCTGTCTGATAGCACGGCAGCTCTCTGGGCACAGCGAAGTCTCCTTTAACTACCGAGCTGTGGTTTGTTGTTTGATTCTCCTCCTTCACAGTAAAATCCCTTTGCAATTTTGCAACGTGTTCCCCCCCAAAAAAACATCTCGTATGCAACCTGCGTTTACCAACCAGCAGTGTGCCGTATTTTCAACTTGGAGGCCAACCCGGAAGTTGATTCTCACTCTTAACTTCACAGACCCTATTCCAGGTGTCTAACCTTTTTTTTTGGGACACTTTTATTTTGACATGTGCATTTCCATGGCAATTTTGGTGTTGTCACAGCCAATGTTTATCTCAAAGTGAAACACACGCTTGTCTTAAATTAACTTGTCAAGAAGGGTACAATTGTATATTGACATAGCAACTGTATCATGTTTTTATAGCTTCGTAAAGATTTAAATTAGACGATGAAGTCATCCATGCCACAAGCCCCGAGACCTAAAGTGGTCTGGAAAGTGGCAAGTTGAGTTAATTTGATGTCTTTGTTTGCATTTCTAATGTGCCTTTGAAATCAGATGAACATTCTCTTAATGAGGAACATGTATAGAGCCGAGCCAAAGTATTTGGCCTCCTTCCAGCTGATTTTTCACATTCTCTTTAATTGCCATAATTCAGTTGTTTTGACAGTGAGTGAGTAAAAATGATCAAAGCTATTTTCATCAAATCTGATTACCAAAGAAATTCCCTTTAAACTACAGAAAGGACACCAATATTGATATGCTAACTGTTTTTTGGAGTATTCGTCCCTGTTTAGTAATGTCTGTCTTTCTGCCTCTACCCAAATGCAATGGAGGTTCTGAAATTTCATCTGTGATGCTCACAGCGTTGACAAATTAGTTGAAAGTAGTTCCATGGTCCCATTCAGAGTAAAATAGCAGGCTGCTACCACGATGTTGTCCGTGTTTTTGATGTCCAACTTTAACCCTTTCACAGTGTGTTTTCAGTTCATGAAAGGTTATTGGAATATTCTTCATGCCTGCCAATGTCTCAGCGTTCAGCAGTTGTACTTGGCTCCATTCTCTTGTGTAACTTTTCCTTGGAAAAAGACAAAATGGCGAAGCCAAAAAACCAAGATGGTGACGGCCAAAATACCAAACTCTAGGCTTCAAAACCGCAGTCCACAAGCCAATGGGCGATGTTGCATTGAACCCGTCCACTTCTTATAGCCAGACTATGTTCAAGGATAAGTCCCCCTCTGAGATCTTGCATCAAATCCACTTTGTGACAACCAGCTACATTTTCAGTCGAGACATTGAAAATCAGCCGTGGTTTCTGTACTCCAACACAACAAACTCACCACCGGGACTCGTCTACCAGACGCTCACTCACACCACCACTACAGCCTCGGGTAACAACTCCTCTCGCGAGATTTCAGGAGGAGACTTTTCCTTGAGCGGGACATTGTTACACACAATAACAACCAGCTTATTTTGTTGTCTTTTCCAATTTCCAAAGACAGTTCTAATAGAAATCTGGCAAAAGAAAGCACATTTAGTGTTCATACATTGACGTTGAGGAGTTGCTCCAAAGGATCACATTGCAGACGGTTTCAAGGCTGCCGGCTGCATCGTTCTTGTTCATTACTGGATGAATTGCAAAAGTTCTTGTCCCCATTAGTCACTTGGACACAACGTTCTCTTTAACACCTGGACAAATTAAACCAAAGCTATCGGCTTGACTAGATACCAGAAGAGGTAAGTGAGGAAATACAGTTTTAGTAATTTGGGTGAATCCACCCTGTTAGGACCAGTGCAATGTGTAAAACCAAACCATCCATCCATCCATCCATTTTCAATACCACTTATCCTCATTAGGGTCGCGGGGGCGCTGGAGCCTATCCCAGCTGACATAGGGCGAAGGCAGGGGACCTTAACTTTTCTTCAGATACAGGCCGCCAGTCCATCGAGGGCACATGTAGGGACATACAACCATTCACTCTCACATTCACACCTATGGGCAATTTAGAGATCAATTAACCTGCAGCATGTCTTTGGACTGTGGGAGGAAGCCGGAGAGCCCGGAGAGAACCCACGCTGCCACGGGGAGAACATGCAAACTCCACACAGAAGGACCGCTCCGCCCGGGAATTGAACCCGCGGCCCTCTTGCTGTGAGGCGACAGTGCTAGCCACTACACCACCGTGCAGCCGTAAAACCAAACCACAAAATAAAAGTAGCGAAGCTTAATATCAGGCCAGCTTTGCACACCATCCATCTGTCTGATGAAGGGTGAGACATGATCGTGTTTAGCCAGTTTAAAATATGCGTGTTCAGAAAAGGCAACGTTTACCTTGAGCCCTCTCCCGTCTCTGGCTTCTGTCTCCGAGGACATCGCGACATGTAAACACCACCAATCCACAAGTGAGATTTAAATGCCAGTTCTCCCCTTGTTAGGATCACTGTCAATCTATTTCCATGTATCAAATGATCTGTTTGCTATTCAAGGCCACTTTGACGTTCCCTTGCAGCTTTGTAACAAATGTATCCATGTGTTCCACAGCAAGACGTCACACAGACACCAGGGTGGGGATGGACACTGTTATGTCTGACTCGCTAAATTAAAACCCAGAACACATCAAAGCGCAAGCGTCGGCATGCGCTTTGATCTGGCCTGGGTTTTCTCTCAGATAAGCTACATTACTGTTTTGCATGCAACAATAACAGTTTGAGCACTTTATTTTGAAATTTTTTTGTATCAAATAAATAAACACACTCCACACTAATGAACTGGTAGGTTGGGTTCCATCGACTTTGCCCTGTGGAATATGGATGTTAGTGGTGTTTCGCACACAAGGATAGTCTGATATGCAACCATAATTAATCATTTGGTTGGGTGTTTAGATATGTATCTGTAGATTTCAGTCTTCAGGACTAAGGGACATTATACTCACTGCACCTGGAGGAAATGTAATGTGCCTTTTTTTTTGTGGTAACACAGGTATGTTGTAAGAAGAGAGACGTTGATCTGATGGGACAACCGACTGAAACCTTAACTTTTCTTCAGATAACGACAGAGGGATTCTCTCTCCCTGTTGAGTATTGTCATGATTATGTCGAAGACTGAAGTGTGCAATAACACTGATGAAAGCCCCAAAGACCATATTTAATGTACTTAAATCCTGAGACAACAATAGTTGCAGTCCGTTTAATAAGCCCTTAGCAGCCCGCCTCGATGTTTCGTGGTTGTGAAAAACACAATGAATTTGTGAGGTTGTTGCCACGTTGAACCAGATCCTGGCAACATGGGGAAAAAAATAACATTGGATTGTTAGGATGCATATGGATTAAGGCTTCAAGTTGAGGGCAAGTTAATAATGTCAAAGCTCCAGGCAGTATTCTGCAAATCTATTTTCCTTTCTCCCCTCGTGACCGGGCCCACTAAAGGCTGGGTCACACCCGCATTTATAGCAATGAGATTTTAGAATCAATTAATTTCAGTTGAATTTCCTCGATCAGTGGATTGCTTTCAGAGAGTTCAACTTTTACATCCTGATTTGTGTTGTTAAATCATCGTGACATTGCTGACCCAGGGCTCGACAGTCATTTTGATAATTTTGCACCCAATGCTGGGCCTTTGGTTGCCATCAGTGGCAATGGTGATGATGGCCGAGCTGATGTTTGTATCACTTGAGGGACCCATACACCAAGACCTCAGTGCTGAACGCACCAATGGATCTGTGGTGGGAATCTCCAGAAAAGCCCAGAAAAAAATATTTAGAAAAGGAAAGGGCAGATAAACAATCATCCAGTGACTTGCTGGGTTCATTTTTGAAAAATCTGTGAAGAACATAACAGCTGCTCTACCGGTAGTTTTTATACTAGGAATTGAGGGTGGACATGTTAACACTTAAAAATTCTGTAAAGTATCATATAAAACACAAAATACAACACATTTTGTTTGATAACTGTTAAAAGGCTTTTATGGTTTTATTTCACATTTTCATTATTAAGCTGACGTATAATTGCGTTGTATTTTAATTACTCAAAATATAAATGGCAAACCATTAATTTCAGTTTCAGCAACCGGTTTAAAAAGTTAGTGTTGAGGATTTTGTCCATTTTCAAGGAGTGTCCAAAACAGTGGAAGCCATTATAATAGCCGTTTGAGTTGTTCGTGCTATTCCGCTGTATAAACTGCACCAACAGATATGTGTCGTGGTTTGCAGAAGTTAAAGCTGCTAAAGTTGATTTTATTTGCATTAATATAGCACTAGGATTTATCTGTGAGATAATATGTGACAAAGAGGAGAGAGAAACCGGTTGAAAGTTGGTCAGAACCGATGAGCATCGTACTTCTGATGGGTGACGAGTAAGATCTGTGTCATTTTAGTCAATTTAGAATCTTAGGAAAGCTTCACAGGTCTGAGTTACTTCATGACCATTTGTAACTGCAGGGTTTGATTACTATATTTATTATATAAAATCAAACTTTGGATCTGAGGGCATGTTTGAAGACGATTTAAAGAAAACTATGCGGTTGTTTCTGCTTTGACACACTGCTGGTATTTATCCAGACAGTGTCTTGGAATCTGGGAATTTAGACTGTGCTCTCCTGCCTAACCACAACGATTATGGAGTTAAATAAGGGGGAATTAAATCAGTCTTATCTAATAAAACCATCAGAGGATCATGTCACATCAATTTCAGTCACATTCTCCCAGTTCATTCATACCACGATATCCAACAGAATAATAGCGACAAGATATTCACACATTGAGTGCTGCGTGCATTTGATCAGAATTTACGTTTTTTAAATTTGTTCTGGCTTATTGATTTGGTACAGTATGAAAAAAAAAAAAAGTTTATAAGAAAGCTGTGATGTTGGAGTTTCTGTTATGTCCCACGAAGAGACGCTTGTGGCCACAGTTACCATAAGACGGCTATAAACTGCACATCTGGACTGTTTGTTGGTGTTGTTATGTGCAGGAATTAAAAAAAAAAAAAAGCTGTAAATGTTGGACGCACACAGCTCAAAGTGAGAAACTGAAAAAGAGTTTAAAAAAAATAATAGAAGCAAAATAAGGAAGGAAGATGTGGGGGAGATAACTGACAGGACCTGAGTAAAAAAGAACCATCCAGGACCGTCGAGATGTCGCAACGTTGTCAGCCAAGAGAGAGATGACTCCCAACATGCTCCTTTTGGCCCAAAGCTATTGTTTATGGGGATTGCACCTTGAGATGGGAGGCTCATTCATCACTGAAGTGCCATAAACCCCCTATGATTAAAAGGAACCTGGTCGGGCTTGCTCGGGATGTTCCACATTATGCTTTCTGTGCTTTTAACTTTTTTAATTGTTCTTCTGTGAGTCTGCACCATTCAGCCAATATAGATTTACTTAAATATATGTTGGAGGGTAATTTACCTTCTTTTAATTAATTTTAATTTGGATATTTTCTGGGATAATTTCTTTCGGTGTATTTCAGCTGCTTCGGCACATTTTTGGAGCCGCAGAAGTGACTGTATAGTGTTTTGCGAGGATTCACAGTTCAATATTTGGTCCTCCCGAGTTCAGACCTTGAGGGAGGAATCTTCACGGTTGTCTTTAGATAGCTCCGGCTAAATATAGCTCTGGTTTGGTGTAATGACAGATTGCACAGGCGAGAGTGACTGTGCCACTGGCGTCAATGTACCCCACAAGGATGTCCAAAAGCCACCGGCCCTTTCTTTCTTCAGCTGGCTTTGGCTGCATTTCGGAAGCATTTCTTCACCAACTAAGACCAACATTTCTTTTATCTATAACTGCTCCTATAAATCTGCTATCGGCCTGATTGTGACTTATTTGTGTGAATGAGGAAAGTATGTCCTGCCTAGCTCTTGTCGTGATGTAGTTGCATGTCCATTGTGTAAATTATGGTTGCAATAGCATGTATCCAATTTTGAGAGTATTTCTTCAATGAAAGAAGAGCAAAGAATGGGACTGATGGCTTTTCTCCGCATGCTGTTGCTGTACAGCATAGTAATGAAATGAGATATAATAACTGTCTGATCAAGTTAGTTGTTCCAAATGTTATTAATGTAGTTCCTCCACGGCCTTGCAGTTGAGACAAATTGGCGTAAAAATTGTCATGCGGCATAATAAAGAAATATAAAGATTAATTTTCCTTACAAAACAATAATAGTAAAAGTATTTGATTACTTGTTCCCCAACACAGCTCCTAAACAGAAAACCTAAATTGACCATGATGTCGACTTGTTTATGAATTTAGCTCTCAACATTTGATATTTTACTTTAAATATCACATTCTACCAATGCACTGTTAAAGAAGGACATAAATGCAAAATACTGTATATTACACATCAACGACATACTTTGTACATGTCAAGAACGCGTCCTTTGTCCAGGCTTTTTATTCAGTTTTATTTGCATTTTTTGTTATCATTTTAAGGTTCTCCTCGTAAAAGAACAAAAAAACCTGCATGCACTACAAAGGACATGCATGATGCAGCAATTTGCGGTCATTGTGCGAAAAATGGAAAGTCCACAGAGACAAAAATGGCCCAGCCATGTGCTTACAACAGGTGCTGGATAACACAGCTTTTGTGGATGCTTCAGGGAAAACAATTTGCATCATAAGCTTCCCTTCAGAAATCGCCCCCCATGTGCTTTGCAGATGTATAGGCATATAGACGCGCCTCTCACGTACAACGTGGGAAATGGATTGAATGTATCCATTTATTCGTATTTGTTTTGACAGCCTTCATCTTCCTCGCTCATTAACTTGACAATGAAAGCTAACGTGCCCTCCAGATTCTGTCCCCCTCGTCACATTTTTTTTTGGCGTGGCTGTTTGTGAAACGCTCCCGTCCTCGCCCCTAATTTGCTCTGGCGACTGTTGATTTGTGCATCCTGTCAGGCCCCTTTGATGTGTGAGGGAGATTGAGCCGCTTCCGGCTGCGGGTTCTCTCTCTGACGTTGGGCAGCTCTCCAGCCGCCCCGAAGGGCCGGTGCCCAGCCACAGGTCTGCAGTCCCTGGACAGCCGGAGCATGCAGAGGCACATTTCACTCCGAAGCAACCCACATGCTGTGTGGAGTAAGCTGGTGCTGGTGAGAGCCCAAGTAGAGTTTGAAATACGCTCTTCTCTGCGGGTCTCGCTCGTAACATAATGATTAATTTGCAACTGTACAGTCTTTTGTCTTTTGTGTTGTAACGGTGTGGTTGGTATGTGCAAATGTTAAAAAGCTGCCTGATGACACGTTCTAGGAAGGCCTTTCTTTTAGTTGTCTAAAATACGTTTTGCTGCTGGCCCCCGTCCACGGCACTACGTTGCATTGCTTTGGGTATTTTGGCAATTCTACACAAAATCCACGACCCACATTGAATTCCGTATTAAATGGACAGACCCCTTTTCCGGGGACCACCGTGCTTGGGTGATACGTTTCAGGTCCCCGTAGAATAAAACTGCATCTGCTCTGCATCTGTGGAGCATGGCATTTGATCAAATGTACCGCAAAGGATGGTGGTGAGGTCAGTTGTTTATTCTATCACACAAACATCGGTGCGTTATGGGATTTTGCTAGCAGGGGACCTCTTAACCTCCCTCAGCTGACCTCCCTAGCCGCGGGTAATGAGGCAGGACAGGCTTTCTACTGCCGGGTCCCCGAGGACAAAACAGCCCCACCGAGGGCTTTTTTGTGTTTCACTGAAGGTGTAATGATTTGTGGATACAGCGAATAAGAAAAAAGAGAAATTTGCTCATGATCAGAACCAAATGTTTACGTATAAAACATTTTCAAAGGTTGAAAATGCTTGTTTGTGTTTGTCGTCATCTTCTGGTTAGAAACCTCTACTGCCCTCTTAAAGCCAAAGAGCCTTTCCCTCCCCCATGCAAGTCCTGTGTTCCACCACAGGAGGGCAGCATGTCCAAACTCTTTAAAAGCTCATGGCAGGATTTTCACGAGTAGTTTGTTATTTAGCAATTTCTGATGTCAAAAGATTTGGTGTCATTGTACTCAACTCCAGTTAGTAGGGGACAAACTGTTTCCCCACAAGAAGGCAGGGCCCAGTGACTTAATCCACTTTCTTCAAAGGTCAAACTTGAAACAACCGAAGGTTTCTTCCCTTTTTTCCCTGTGAAAGGATTTTTTGTATTTTTTTGGGGAGTTTTTCCTGATCCGATGTGAGGTCCTGGGACAGGGATGTTGTTTGTGTACAGATTGTAAAGCCCTCTGAGGCAAATTTGTAATGTGTGATATTGGGCTATACAAAATAAACTGAATTGAATTTAAATGATCAACCTTGTTTCTCTAAGGAGATTTAAAGGATTAAAAATAAATAAAATTCAAAAGCCTCTAAAGGTCCCATTATGAATGTCAGGTGACTTCAGAGATGCATATTTTTCCCACATCCTAGACCAGTGGTCCCTAAACTTTGTCACATCAAGGACTCCTAAACTGACACAAATTGGACCCCGGATCCCTAAGATTTTGTCCCAGGGTCCCCGATCTGATAGGATCTCTCCTTTTCAATGTTCTGTAACAGGAAGTGTGAAAAACCCATCACCAAAATAGTTGAATATATATATTAGGAGTTATGTGTGTGTATATATATATACATATATATATACTCCTAATGTTTTGCCCGACTAACAATAGGGCCATGGCAAGAATGTTAACTTTGTCATACTTTTTGTGTCCACAACTAATTGGC
This sequence comes from Cyclopterus lumpus, assembly GCF_009769545.1. Classification (NCBI taxonomy): domain Eukaryota; kingdom Metazoa; phylum Chordata; class Actinopteri; order Perciformes; family Cyclopteridae; genus Cyclopterus; species Cyclopterus lumpus. The sequence continues at coordinate 16,207,856 of NC_046989.1, forward strand.
GGGCCAGCTATGACATAGTAGTTAGAATATTCATGGTCTCCAGAGGATATCTTCTACTGCTTTTGGTGATCTCCTGACCTTTTCTCCTGTGCAACCACGGGATCAAATATCTGTAAAGAATAAATATCAAAAGTGAGCTGTCAAAATTCCATGAGATTCACTGAACACATTGATGCTCCCATGAGGATGAACCCCGGCTAGTGTGAACCCACCGTGAGCTTCCCTCGTGCACCATCCTCAAGTCAAAAGGATGGTGCACACAAGATATTCTGAAACGGAATAGACAGTTTTCATGCTCGCTCAAACCCATTTGATTTTGGTGACCCAATGATCTTTTTTTCCCTTGCGCTACCTTTCGGAAAACATTTAGTTATTTTAAATCGACTAGTACAATCCTCTTGGAATACACTTGTGTTGTTTTTCTTTCTTTGGGGTAAAAACATCAACGCTTCAGATCTGTATACTTGGTTTGCCACAAATATGTGACTCCGTGGAGCTTTTTGATGTTCACACTGATAAGAAAACATCAGTTCTGTCACGTGTCAGGCAAAAAGAAACTCAATTTGTGCCGCAGAGTCTATCCGACTGTGTCTGTGTCGCTCCGAGAGGCCGGCGCTCTCCGCCAGGGTAAACACCGAAGCTCATGAATACACAGCACTCATCCACGACCTGCCCTGTGTTCCTAAGCCCTCTCTTCTCCTGCTCGTGAAAGAAGCAGCTTTCTCACCTGTTGGTCC